>NC_068355.1:156805440-156868114 GCF_020536995.1 Dreissena polymorpha
CCAACTACAGTCTGTAACAAGTATGCAAACTGGACATATGCCTTCTTCTCTAGGTCATCCATGTATAAGGTATCCCATTGTTTCCTATCTGAACATGGGAATATGGGTGCTGGAAGTAATTAGCTCCGAGTTCATGTTTGAAACGAAATAAACCATTCCTAATTATGACCAAACAAGTATGGATACCGATATTTAGTATGTGTGAGGCTGATGAAGCTGCAGTTTGAGGACAGCGTTTAAGTCCATATGGAAGAAGTAACATTGCCTTTGAACGAGACTCTTTAGACTATTTGAATGCTGATTTAGTCGTTGATCCTCTGAGTGGAGTAGCTGGCTATAACCCAATGTGTCTTGGAATGTTTAACATGAATTTCGTTTTCCACAGCAAGCTGCTTGTTTCACCTTCAGATTTTACTATGAAAAAGCACGTGATTCCAAACATGTATGCGAACTTTTGGTTTACTGAATTCCAAAACAATGCCACGAAATGTAACAACAAAATATTGATGAAAAACCTCCAGGACAATTTCACAAACATCAGTGAAACATCGCTTCACTTCGACGACCTAGCGATGGTGATGGGTGGTTCAACGTGTAAGTTTTGTTATTCGAATCCAAAAATGCTTAAGACTATCATGAGCGAGAGAGACAATCGACCACTTCCAGGTCGAAACGTATATCGCCAACAAAACGATTACCTTCTGCATGGTAGTAAGCTGATGGAAAATTTAGATCGTGGTGTTAATGCAAATGATAGATGTTTACTAAGGTTGTGAAAAAAACTATTAAGTGTATAACTTGTTGAATAAATATAAGAACTCAACATCATGTCGTTGTTTGGTTTTTTTACTGAGACTCCTTTAAACAACGAGCTTCTAAAAGGTGTTTTCATCAATTCTGCTTACGAGAGCAATAAACATAAATGCTCAGACGCATACATCGAACATTTTCTTTACAATGATTCGATGGACATGCCAAGCACCGTGTCTCGAATCAAAGAAATATGTTCTTCGCACATGCTACCTATTCGTGACATCGAATGCAATGCTAACAAACTGTACAACATTAAATGCGAAGACTTCGATTCTCATATAGAAATCGAAAACACTGGACCATACCCATTTAGTTTAGCTGATGAGGTATACGTGCTTCCACCAATACCTAATCAGTGTATCGATTTAGAGAGACTGAAAATGCAAGTGTCACCACGTTTCTCATGTTACAAACCGATACTCGTGCCCAAATTTGAGATTGCTAACATATACGAAGACATCATCAAAAGTTTCAAGAACGAGAAAACCTTTTCCTCAATTTTGTTCAAAACATTCACTAGTATTGGTAACGAAATGGCAGAAATGATTATATCGGGTTGTCAATTTACGCCTTGTGGATACGTGTTGGCAAAAAGTGGGCACGAGCCACCGAATATAAGATCTGTTCAAATCAAACCTTTTCAAAAGTTTGTCATGAAAGTGGTTAAACCATGTACATTTCCAATGCCAGATTTGTTCAAATTATTGTGTCTTGTTGATCCTAATGATGCTATGGAAATCGAATAAACTATAAAATGCAACTGTATGTGTTTCTTGTTCATTTGAAAACCATGTGTAGCGATAGCAAAGCGCGTTTGTTCGAAGAGCTGAAAGATGCATGCAATGCGGAATGTGATATTGTACAGTTCGATGATTGCTTGTCAATAGATTCGTTTTCTCAAAAAGTCTATACGGAATCTGTTCTAAATCATACATTTTGGTTGAGCATAAAAAGTCATTTTTTCGGCCAAGAGAACATCCTCAACTATATTAACGATAAATCAAAAGTTGTTCATATCTTCAATTTAAAGTTTTTGCGCGACAAATACTGGAATGATCAGTCTGGTATACGGATTCAACCATCAAAACCACTATACGAATTTCACACGTATGGTCAACTAGGCGAAAAGGTCTTGCTAAAATATCTCAACGAAACTGATCCGAATTACACATACGTGTCATCAGGAAAGATTCTGCTTCGCAATATTCCTTGTTTTGGTGCAACGCCAGATTACCTTATGCTAGAACGAACTGTGACCAAGCCTTCTAAACTATACGACTTTGTCAAAAATGCGTATGGTATTTGTGAAGTCAAAACCTCATTGACTCCAGATAAATTTGATCACTGCATCAAACTGAATGAAACAAAGATACACGTTTTGCTGCACTCAGCATATAAGTATCGATATATTCTTCGTGGTTCTGAAACAAAGAAACCAGATGTATACGCAAAAAAAACATACAACTGGATTTCTAAACCTATGATTGATATTATGATCAAAAGCTACGAGGAAACAATATCCATTACTCTACATGACTTCATGCAAGACGTGAGTAAACGTTTCATCGATAAAACTATATACGTGAATTTGCTATCGAGTGATAGAGGAAAGCAAATTCTTGGACAGTGTCTTGTATTTCGTGATCACAGAAACGACCAAGATACTATCGCAATATCTGTATTTTATCTGTTCCTCAATAGAGACGATCAGTGCACTCCAGAATATTTAATACGATTCGATTTTAAGCTACCAGCGGTTCTGTTCGATCATTGGGAGAAAGACATTAGTGACAAATTTTACAACGACTATTCGAAACAATGTTCCCTTGTATAAACGTTTGTGGCTATCTTGGCTTGTTTAATGTTAAAGAAAGCGATGTTAAATATGCCCTGAATAAAGAGCTAGCAAAACAACTGATTGCTTCAAATGATACTTTTAACATTCCGTTAGTCGTATCGCATGTCAATTTTCGAGTAGACCTAACTGTTGGGTTTTTGACCGAGCTGACAATTGATAGCCGAGGTCTTTATTGCAAAGGCTTGATAAATAACGCTGCGTTTCTAGAAGTGCAGAATCAAATGAATGACGACTTTATCAATTTCTTCACCAAAGCAACACCTTCGCCGTTCTTGTATCTCAAGTCATGTTTACCATGTTTCAGTCTTTCTCATGATAAAAAGTCATTGACTATAAAACACGTTGCACTGGTTGACCTCGGTGCAAGGCGAGGCACGCTAATAAATTACAGCTATGCAAATCAAAACGTTCAACCAAAACGGTATGCAAGTAGCACTAATGATATTTTCATAGCATTGGGATGTTATTCGAGAAACGCATTAAAACACGGCCGTGAAAGAAACGAGCTCTTATTTAAGGACGCGCTGTTATGTGATAATCACGACACCGAGTTTATTTGTGCGGAGAAAAAAACTATTAACGCTATTCCATGTGAATATCTGTCTACAACAAACATGGATAGCGAAAATATGACCAGCGCCCTTGCTCTTATAAGCACAATAGCGTCTGCGTTAAACCAACAGAAAGGTCAAAAGCGAACGTATAGTGGTACCGATGAGGAGCCTCCTTGTAAACGATCTAAACTCGAACCAGTGGTACATGCCACTGAAACCTTGTTATCATCTACTTCTAAGGAGTCAAACATACGTGAAGAGTTGAACGAATTTAAACAGCACATGCAAAAACTGCAAACGGACTTTCTCGCGGCTCAAACTAGTATGCTCAAGGAAGTATTCAGTCCAGTAATGAGAGCCCCACAACCGCAGTATTACCATCAACCACAGTATCAGAGTATCCCAACGCAAATTCCCCCAACGTTTGTACAACAGCCTATTGTTCCACAAACCTTACCATCTCCTGTTATGTCGGAACAGAAACCTGTGACGCCCGTTCAGCAAGAAACGAACTTTATACCAGAAGTGAAACGAAATGAGGAAAGGTCTGCAGAGACTGCGCTGATTGAAGCGGGGATGCAAATCAACGAAAGTGAACATTTGATTAATGAATTGTTTCGACAGTTTATTGAGAAAAATTTCACAGTTAAAGCGAAATAGTTTGTATATTGGTTTTGAAAAATAAAGCATATAACAATATTCATATATTTTGTTAATTACTGTCAGATATAGCATTCATGCTTGACACTTATGATATTTTAAGAATCGATTGCTTCATGAAATCTATCCTCGCAGGACATTGGTGATTCAAGTCTGTTTCGTTAATGTCCCGAAATATGTTGTGGCAATAAACGCACTGCACTCTATCAAACAAATAAACGAAGCCCTTGTTTGCCAACGCTCTCTTGTTGAGATTTGACAGTTTTGGCCAAGAATGAAATGTTTTCAGGCAATCTTTGTATCTAGGAAAACGAGTAGCAAGATTTTTTGGATCTCGTCTTGTTGCAAGAGCACTTTCAATGTAATCTAGGAATATGTCGAAACACATTTTGAAACCTTCTAGTTTGTAGTTTATTCTATAATGAAGAATGTTTATACGAAAAAACAACAACGCATGTTATATGTTCAGTAGTTTTTATTGTTCATCTACAAAACAGCAAAAAACAGCGAATTCTGTCTAACATATGAATCAACAATTTGCGACAAAACATCCACTGCATTTTGCAACATTGACCGTTGCCGATACAAATACAATTGATTCTCAAGTTCATTGATCAAAAGAAATGTTACTGTAAGTAGCGCAAACATGGTACGTTTATTCAAGCCAATCTAGGTACTCGTCTGGATTGCACTCTGGGCACATCAGAGCTCCAATCTGATTGTAGTGGTCGTCACCTTCCCAACACGGTTTCAGGTTAACAAGTTCTGGAACTAACTGTTCAACAATATTTGTGAGTTTCATCAATTGTCTGAAATCACTGTAAGTTAACAATAGTCCTTGGTTGCTATCAATAAAGTCTTCTCCAACTTTGTTTCGCTTGCGAATATCTACGATGTTGTTGAGTATTGTTACATAGAAATAGCCACCCAAGCACCACTCGGATTCTTCACTTTTGCCCTCAATGGCAAGGAGAATGGATTTTGATTCTTCTGTAAGTTTTTTCCACTTCTGGAGCGATAATATTAGTCGTTCAGGTCCACACAGTGTGATGGTTGGCACACAATCATCACCAAAGCATATTTTCATTACAAGAGAGCTGCTAATGTTGAATGTTGCTCCTTCGATCTCCATTTTGCAAATGACCTAATAAGTGTGTCTGAGTGCTTATATACGTTTTTTGGTATAACAATGCACTATTTCGTTGAATGTTATGTATAGAACATGGATACGGCTATAATAATCGTATTGATATCTTTTCTATGCGCAATTGTCATGACGCTTCTGTCTTGGTTTGCTACCAAGTGTACAAAAAAAGTACTAGTGAACCCAGTGTGCTTTTGTATGGTCAAACTGAGTGCTTGCTGGAAAACGATATACCATAGATAAAAACAACACACAATTTTGTTTCAAAAATCTATTCAACGTAACAGTGTCCATTGCATTTCATATCTTCACATATCCAGCAAATATGCTCGTAAACGTAGTCGTCCGTCCACACGATGTCTGGCAAGGCATGAAAAACCGTCTGGGTTTGCTCTGAAAATAGACAAGAAGACATCGTAAAAACATTTGATAAACAATATTTGTGAAACGAAACAAATAAGTAAACAAGAATTGTCAACAAACATACCTGCTTCGTACTGTCGTATTTCCTCGTCCCAATTTTCCGTTTCTGGAATGTGGAACAACTCTCTCTCCCAATCCTCAGTTTGCGGTACAACAAACATTGCAAAGTATTTCGAGATGTGTCTTCTTCGATAGCTTTTTGCAGAATGACCCGTTTGAGTTCAAGTTATGCTTGATATTTGATTACTGGTTGTTCAAGCGATGAATTTTGTGTGCGAATAAAATATGTTGTAATCTTACACAAGTGTTGTACTGTATTTGCTAGTCAGGTTTTTTAGCTTTGCTACAAACAAACGCAAATGTTGAGTAGAACACATTTATTTACGATACATGGTAACATGCATGCATTTTATGGTTGAACACACAAAGGCTTAACAAACAGATTAGATCCTGTCATCGAACCAGAACCGAAGTGAAATTGTTTCTTTTCGATCGCTGGAGCAAACCCAACCATGTTTATGTATTCGCAATTCGGAGAATGTTTTTGATGTTCTAGCCAAGCATTGTCGTCTGTTTTCCATTCGTGGCATTCGATACCGCAGCAAAAGCATTTCACCCTGTCAGATTTGCCGAGGTATACAAACCCGCTGTGAGCTAGTGCATATTTGTCAGGTCTAATTTGGGATGGCCAATCTTGAAACGTTCGTAGTCTTGCTTGAAAATACCTCAAATTGTTTTTATCAGTTTGGAAATCTGGAACCTCCATTGTTCGTTCCGTTCAATAACCTTAACATTGGACAAGAACATATATCTTTTTTTCACAAATCAATCAAATGTAGATTCGAATCGTTTCAAAAATATCTGCACGGCACATAGCACACGTCTGTTTATCCATCATACGAATTGTACAATCATCACAAAATGTGTGACCACAAGGAATCAAAGCAATGCTTTTTTCTGACCAAAAACAAATTTCGCAAAGCTGTTTTTGTTGTATCGCTTTTCGCAACGTTTGAATTTGACATGTGAGTTTCTTTTCTTTCTCCAGCCAAATATCTAAAGTGATAGTTGTGTCGTTGTTTTGTGACATGTTGTTGCGTTGAAGCTATATGTTACACTGATTAACCCATGAAGAAACAACTCAACAAATATGTACTAGTTTTGTGATTTTATTTTTCCTCAAAAATGATACACGCATTCTGATTGTCAATATCTTGCTGTGCAAGAGCATACGCCACTTCAACATCAAGGTCATCTATCTGGCTCAAGACATATTCTTCCCAAGGCGATGGTAGTTGAAAACTGGCGATTTCTTCGTCCATCGCAGTAGAATGATCTGTCACTGAAATGAGAAATAAAACAGTTATTGCAATGTAGTATGGATATCATTTTGAAAAAAAAATCATACAATTTTCGAACATAGCATACCTTGTTTTTCTTGTTCGTCGTGTATCTCGCCAAGGTAGGATTCGAGTTCTAACCAAACCAGCAGATCGACCTCCACATCTGTAACAAACAATAACAATCGTTTAGTACAGCACATGTGAAATACATTTCAATACAAACAACAAACACAACTGAAAAAAAACCTTACCTGCACATGTTAACTGATTCTCATCCATGATAGTTGATTCAGACGAAACGTTATTGCTTTCATTGGACATGTTTGCGCTTCGGAAGTTAGAACTGTAATGACATATTTGACAACATCTGAAGTCTTTTATACGTTTCTACGCGAGAAACAACGTACAAAAAAAAACTAAACAAACAAAGAATGTTAGTTGTTTTCAAACGGCATTAGGCTAGCTGTGCCCGTATTGTTCCTTTTATAGTTGACCTACAAAGTGGACAATTTTCCAATGCTGTTATGCATTGCCCACAGACGGCGAAGTGCGAGCACGGAATGATGATAATGGAACACTGTTCAGCCAAGCAAACTTTGCATAGAATGTTGTTAGACATTTGCGTGTTTTCTTCCACAATACTTTTGAGATCAATTGGACTCTTGATGTTGTTATCGATGACAAAAGATGCGCCGTTATCATGTTTCATCAAGGTTGTTGAACAATGTCCATTTGCTGATTCGTTTCCTTCTTCCAAAAAATCAACTGCACTGCATAACTCAAGTTCGTTTGACTGTGTTAGGACACTCTCAATGAAAGTGTCACCCTTGCATTGCCGAACATGCCCACAAAATGGAAATATTTCAGCGTGCTCCTCCCAAATATCTGTCCGCGTACCACGCGATGGAAGTATCACTAAACAGTGAAAACACCTAAGACAGTCGATAGATTTTTCATAGTAAAATCCAGCCATGGCTATATCCATGTTTGATATGGTTTTCTTAGTTCGTCCATTCAGTCTTTCCAATGAGCTAATTCTTTTATGTAACATGTTTTGGTGCTTATTTCGTGGCCTTGGATCCAGTATTATTCCGACATTGTTTCGCAGTATCTGACAAATGTCTTCGATCGTGAACTCCTTGCCTTCCATCTTAATTTTTTGACAAGTCATCGTTTTCTGTCTTGGTATACATGACGCCCTTGCCGACAAGTCATCACTAGGACAGACAATATTCGCTAGGAATTCTTCCATATCAGCCGAGTTATCATTGCTTTTACGTGACATGTTTTTGCTTCGAAGTTCAAAACGATAATAACATGTTTGACCACATTTGAGGTCTATCCATGCATTGAGATTAGACATATTATGTTTGAATACAAAGCAACATTTGAACAAAAAACAAAGACAGCATGTGAGATGTTTTCAATTTATTGTTCAACTTTTTACTTACAACAATAGAACTTCTTTGCCATAGCCAAGAATTTTTCTCACCAACTCCCAATCAACAACAATAGTGTTTTCAGCTTCAACTAATGATTTCAGTAACAATTTCATGGTTTCATTTTTCTGTCGTTTCCAGGATCGGAGAATGTGAAAGATTTTGTAAACTCTTGACCCATCGACATCCATCTGTTCATTTATGTTTAGATACACCGGCAACAATTCCCATCCTTCGCTAATACAAGCTGATATGTTGGCAATTTCCTTGTCAGTGGGTATTGTGTTGATCGACATGATTGTGTGTTATGGGAGAGAAATGTTACGGTACTCTATATACCCTTTTTTCACAAAACTGTATACAATTTCTTCAAACCATTTCTAGCAAATCTAAAATGTCAAGTAATCTATCTCAGGAGTAACGTTATCAAACATCAAATACCGAATTCAACAAATATATAATCATATATGCTCAAAAAACATTATCACGCTTTCAAATATCGTATCTTGTAAAATACAGTGAAGCTAGGTATCTAGTCAACAACCGCAATCATATGCTACGAAAATCAGTTTCACCCGCGCTATGAGAAAAATCATATATCATCATCATATTCATAATCATAAACATCATCATCATATTTCATCATCATAATCATAATCATCATCATGCAAAACTCAGAACCAGCAAAACACGAGCAGCTTTCAAATATCGTTTCATGTGAAATGCAATGTAGCAATGTATTTTGTCAACAAACACTCGAGAGCTTTCAAACATCGTTTCATATGAGAAACAATGTAGCAAGGTATTTTGTTAACAAACACACGAGCAGCAACTCGAAATCGAGCCTATGGGTATTTGGTCCCGCGAAAAAATTAATTGCGTAGGAGTGTGAGTCATTTCAGCGTTGCATTGTTATTGCATGCCTATTATCAGCGAATGCTTAAACGGTTCATTTCAATCGTGAGTGTAGCAAGTCGAAATCGAACCTATGGGCATTTGGTCCCGATGTAGACATTATGCTTCAAAACATTGAAATCGTATTTCAATTTTGCAACCGTAAAGGTCGACCGTTTACATTTTATGAAAGCACTCATGCAGCTGCTATTAACTCCCTTTCCAAAGCTACTCTTAATAGAGCCTAGTGGTATTATGGTTAAGGATAGGATGATGAATATTGCTATTGAGCAGCGAGTAGTATTCGTGTTATAACCAAAGCCGGGACTTGCACCCAGATTTCTTCTCCCTCGAAGAAGGAAAAGCGTTCTGCGTTGAACTACTGTGGTTGTGTTAACACGTTTCATACAAGCTACATGATCAAGAGGTGTCACTCAACGTTTTATACGGGCTTGTGACCGTTCTTTTCACAGCAAAATAAAAGAGCCGCTTTACCACCTTGCAATATGCAATACGGACTAGCATACTAGCAAACAATATAGCCTTTACTTTTGCCATGCATTAACGAAGAAACATTGGCCTTTCGGCGATGGCTAAACCTCAGAAATCCCATTTAAATAGATATTTTTTTCACATCTTGCAGAAATGTTCTGTTGCATAATTTCTCAAAATATCCTAAATCAGATAATATACAATAACATGTGGACATCTGTTCCAGTATCTTGCAAGACGAATAACTATTTGTGGAGCTGTAACATAGCACAACCTTAGATATGTTACTGCCTTTCAACTGTGTTATTTTATCAAATATATTTCATTGATCAGACACGACAGATTTTCATTTCAACTTCACGTGAACAAAACACGTTCGTATCAAACTGCAAAATCGCATTGTAGTGTTTGCAGACCAGCTGCTGCTGAGAATTTTCTTCTACTATACGAATGTGCCTACATATCTGTTACATCAATGCATCATATACTAGTATTTTATCTTACAACCAAACCATAGCATTGAAGTAATACTGCTTTTCAAACAGCGCTTGTTAATATCAACCTAGGTAGCAAACTATGCGATCGAGTGTAGATTTGGCCAAGAGGCAAAAGTAGTTAATATCGCAAACTGTTATGTATATAGATTTTTTTCATCCATATTTTGTATTATGTGTGAAACAAAACTGCAAACTACTGTGTACACTCGAAAGCTTACAAACGAGATGATTGACCAGCGCTTGTCAATATCAACTCAAGTAGCTAACTATGCGATCGATTGTAGATTATATAGTGTGTTTTGTTCGTATATTCTACAAGCGCAATATAAAGCCTAAATACTGTTGAACGTTTGTGTTAATGTGTCTCACTGAAAGACAAGTAATACCAATAACGAGCCGTTGTACAAAATGTGTATGCAGTCAAAAGCGAGTAACTGCTTTGAGTTTACGAGTCACTGCTTGCTAGTTGCAACGCAAGTAGTTTATTTCGTGCAATTAATGTTCAACGCAACACTTAGTAGCATAGTTTGTGGCCGTATGGCAATAATCGATTGTATTCCTTAAATAAGGATAGGATGATGAATATTGCTATTGAGCAGCGAGTAGTATTCGTGTTATAACCAAAGCCGGGACTTGCACCCAGATTTCTTCTCCCTCGAAGAAGGAAAAGCGTTCTGCTTTGAACTACTTTGGTTTTGTAAACACGTTTCATACAAGCTGCAGAGTGTAGTTTTGCTATGATTTGTGTACTGACTCGTGACCGTTTCTCCTATTTGAGTACAAGAAATGTCGCTTTACCACTAAATGTTTGTTTAACTTACTGTCGTTTCAAAATGGGAACATTCGTATTGTTCTGTACAAACATTTGAGTTGTTGAGTTTCGAATACGGCTGTATTGTAGCGAAACGTTTCAGATCGGGATAAAACTACATGCAACTTTTAACGCAAAATTGCTTTGCACAATTTCAAACTTCATGATCATACATCGAAAGTTATGAAACTGCGTATATAGTTTTTATTTATTTTGCTAGCGAAATTTTAACATTTCATTGAATAACGCAAGTTTATGGCCATGTGGTGAATGTCATGAAAGTCGCTTAAACTGATGTATATACTTTTTCATCATATCATCTCAAATGGAAAGTCAAAATAATCCCTAAACGTCATTTATGTAGTGTGTTTTGTTCGTATATTCTACAAGCGCAATATAAAGCCTAAATACTGTTGAACGTTTATGTTAATGTGCCTCACTGAAAGACAAGTTATACCAATAACGAACCGTTGTACAAAATGTGTATGCAGTCAAAAGCGAGTAACTGCTTTACGTTTACGAGTCACTCAATGTAAGTCTCAACACGAGTAGTTCGTAAGGCGCAATTAATGTTCAACGCAACATTGAGTAGCATAGTTTGTTGCCATATGGAAAATATCTTATATCGGTTAGTCATTCATATAGTTTTTTTTTATCGTTTTACCTCAAATTCAAGTTTGAAAGTTTTTTGCTTTGTACGTTTGCAAGCTAGTGGTGTCACTCGGCGTTTTCACGGACTTGTGACCGTTCCTCTTGTCTGAGTACAAGAGAAGTCGCCTTCCCACCCCAGCCCTAGCAGACTTTGTGCATTGAAGCACTTAATAGAAATGTTATTGCTCGGTCATCGGTCAGGTTCGGTCAACGCGTGCCTGCGTTTCTGAGAGAGCCAGATTAAGATATTTCGTGTCACCGTACGAAAATACCATGGTGTCGCATAGCAAAGCACAGGCATGTCACCATGCGTGCCTACCACCCTTCCAACAGCGCAACAATGTGGTGTTGAAAGGATTCCCAGATAGTGTCGAAAGTATTGACGGTCATAACGGGGACGAGTTGCTTTATAGCGCCTCATTTCGTATTGACTTGCAACCCCGCCCTAGACCGCTACACAGCTAAATGGGCAGGACTCCATCTGACTATCAATCTCAGCGGTCATAGTTTTGAAAAGCGTCTGCTTGTTAATTGTTGGTATTTTGGTACTTGGAATCTCTTGTGCCCAAGTAGACTTAAAATTTGGTTTTATAGATCATGCAATCATTAACTGGTTGGTAGCCTTATCAAATGCCATCGCGTCCTCGGACTCGCATACGCATCGACCCACGTCAGGTTCTAAAGCTTGCGGGCAATAATGAGTGTCCCTCGCGATAGATTGAGGAGCCTTGCCAGAGTATAACGACAGCATGGATAACACATGTTAGAACCGAAAACCGAGGCGTTTCCCCTCAAGTGCTATCGGTTCGCTTCGCAACTTGTGGAGTCGGTCTATTGACACCTACATACCTCGGTCGCCCATACTCAGTTAATTAACCGCTGTTGTCTTTCTGCTTGCCAAATAGCAGTCAACGACAACCTTACATTGATCTAGCCAGATTGGAAACTACGAGCGAAAACTAACTCGCCCAAGCGAGTGACCCGCTCCCGATTCGAGCAAAACCTCACCTAAGCACTATCGACCCAAAAAACGCCAGTAACACTGCTCCGTTACTAGGGAGCCTTGCTAGTCAACACAAGTAATTTGCAATCCTGGCTAGAGCAATGAGTATATTCGGACTGGTGTACCACCATGTGATTGTCTGCGTCTAAATTGTTGGTATTTGATACTTAGAGTCTCTTGTGCCAAAGTAGAGACTGAATATTTGTTTTATAAATCAAGCAATCATTTACTGGTTGGTAGTTCTAACAGTGCGTCAAAATAAGCACCGTGAAAACATTTTAGCACCGAAATACCGAGGTGTTTACCCCCAAGTGCTATCAGTGCGCTTCACACTTGTGGAGTCTTAAACCCCTCGGCCGCCCAAACACAGTTAATGACTGTTAATGTTTATTTTTTGTTTGATTTTGGTATTGCATAGTTTAAACACAAACACATACATCAATACATCAATATTGCTGGCCAGCACAATAAAACAACAATCTCCTTTATTTTTCATGTAAAAACATAAACATAAACATACACACTGTCAACACTTGCCACTTGCAACACCGAGTTCGTTTCAGTGCAGAATGTACACATTTTTCGATCGACACACATTCGCAATGTTACATGGATTCACAAAGTTACATGGATTCACAAAGTTGCACTGATGTCCATACACGGGCCAATGTTCAAGTTATCGGTGCGATGGACCCACGGTTTTGTCGCAGCTATACGCCACACGTATGTATTGACTACTCGGTGTCCACATCAAGGTTTGGATATTGGCACTGAAAATAGAAAAGCAAATTGTGTTAAACAGTAAACGATGAAAGTAAACAGCCTGAAATGATAAAAACATGCATGTGTAATATACCATGTATCAAATAAAATAGTAAACACAAACTGCTAAAGAAAAACACACAACTCTACCAACTGTTTAACTGATACTTACTTTTTTGTTTTGTGTTGCATGTTCAGGCGCCTTTCTGTCACTGCTCGTCTAGCAGTACAGCTGAAATGAAATAAAAAGCATGATCAGAAACTTTCATTGTAATTGTACAACTTACAATTTATGTGCACAATTTTGCATTTAAGTATAACATACAGTAAAACAATTTCAACTAATACTCACTTTTTTGTTGTGTTGTTTCCACAAAGGCGCCTTGTTGTCACTGCTCGCCTGGTAGTAAACCTGACACGTCTAGTAGTAGAGAACACTCGTCCAGCAGTAAAGCTGAAATGAAATCGAAAGCATGATCAGAAACTTTTGAATGTGTTTGTACAACTTACAATTTATAAACACAATATTGAACTGTAACAGTAAACATGAAACAGATAACAATTTTACTTACCTATGTTGTCTTCGCTGAAATACAAAAGTCATGTTCATAGCAATCATAGCATATTAACACACAATGAATACAACTCAAAACTTTTAGTAAGAAACTCAGTACTTACTTTGTATTTTGTATCCAATCCCTCTGCGGACAATCTTCTTCAGTCCACAATCGAGCTGAAATCAAGACTCAATGCATACATGTAAATTTTGCCAAATAACAAACAGAACTGTGAACCAAAACTTGAACTAAACAAAACTAACTTTTCAACTGTAATGGTACTCACCTCTGGCAACTGAAATCATACAGACATTTTGCATAGCACAATACATTTTTAGTTTTAAGATAAGAATGATTTATGAACATTTTACTTACACAAAGCATAAATATGAAAAACATGCTATGATGAAAAAAACAATATGTATACAAAATTATACATAAAGAAACACAATCTACTTACCATTGCTGACCCGAAATTGAGAAAAGCACATTTTGTATAGCACAACAATCATATTCAGTTTTTACATAAATGAAGTGTACTTACATCTGCCCAACTGAAATGAAAAAGAGCATAGCAGAACAAAAGTCATCAAATATATTTCAACATGCAATTTAAAGAAGCAAATTGTACTTACCATCAGGCAACTGAACTGATAAAAACACATTTTGTATAGCAGAATACAAGTCATCAAAACAGTTCAATATGAAAATTAAAGAAAGTTTGTGTACTTACCACAGCCATACTGAAATAAAAAAGAAACACATTTTACAATGCAAAATACAGGTCATCAAAACAGTTCAATATGAAAGGCAATTGTACTTACCACAGCCATACTGAAATGAAAAAGAAACACATTTTACAATGCAGAATACAGGTCATCAAAACAATTCACTATGAAATTATAGAAAGTTAGCGTACTTACCAACAGGCTACTGAAATAAAAAAAAGACATTTTGCATAGCAGGATACAAGTCATCAAAACAGTTCAATGTGAAAATTAAAGAAAGTTTGTGTACTTACCACAGCCATACTGAAATGAAAAATATATATTAAGCATTGCATAGCAGGATACAAGTTATCAAAGCAGTTCAATATTAAATTATAGAAAGTTAGTGTACTTACCACAGCCATACTGAAATAAAAAACAACATTTAGCAATGCATAATAATCAAGACTTACCTAGCTGATCTTAAATCATTCTCTGTTTCTCAACTTCTCACTTGTCAAAAAGTCTGCTCTGTAACGACCCACCACTCAAATCTGAAAAATAGTTAAGCAGAACAAAGCACAACACAAACCAAAAGAGTAGTTCACTTACCTCATATTTTGTGCAGAGTTTTAACAGCCAATTTTCTTCTTGAAACCTGTATTCGTCTTTTTTTTGACCCACTGTGGAACAGTCACAGCAATGTAAGTCTGAAACATAGAAGGGCATAACAACACAACATACAAACCAGTATATTTGTTTCGACTTACCTTGTGGCTACAGTCAAGACACAGCTGCTGAATTTCTTTTCTGTCACAAGCTGTCAAAACATCTCTGCAATGTTAACCTGAAACATAGTAAGAAAGAGAAACATTTTGTATACAACATAGTAAACACTTACCTTGTTTAAAGAGCTGAGTTGCAGCAGTGATTCTTTATTGAAATCTTCTTCTTTTCCCTCACTGCATGAGAGACCTAAAAAATAGCATGCAAAGCAAGACACTGTTTGTATGTCTACTCTGAAACAGAGCAAAATAAAGCATACATGGTACTTATAAAACAAACACATTGTTCCACTTACCCTTCTTCAACAGTTTAGTCACAGCAGTTGATATCCTTATTCACTGTTGAGGCTACTATGAGACCTTTTCTGCAATGCTCAGCTCCGTTCGACTGTCAAATATTCAGGTCATGTCATATCTGAAACGAACTAAATCAAAACATGCATAGTACACAATCATTGATAAAATCTTAAAACAATTGTATGCTTCATAGCTTTGTGTTGTGTTTTTTTTACTATACATATCACAGACAACTGGCGACCACAAAAGAGTACATACATTTTTTGTATTACTCAAACATTGCTGTATTAAGCTCACACTCATATCAACAAAAGCATTTCGATACACAAAGTAAGTGTTCACCATCATAGTACATCATCAGTTAGTTCGACATCCCACGTTTGCTCAGGTGTAAGTACTGGCTAGCATTTACCCTTTTCAGTTAACCGTCACACATCAGCATTTCTAAACACAAGTACTGATAGATTCTACCATTGCTATTATCTTTCACATAGACTTCTAAATATCAAATACTTGTACTCACGGTTTGGGAGCTCCCTCCAAGAAACACATCTGTACTGCTCGACATCTGGCCCTCTACTGAAACAAAATATTTTGAAACACACATGCATGTAAAACGTTTTTAAACAAAAACCAACACAGAACCAAGCTGCAGCAGCTATTCTGTCTTAAAATTGTTTTATCCATAGCTACATGGAAAACCTGAAAAATAGCATAACATCACATTATAGCAGAACAAATAAAAAAACAACTTGGTCAACTTACCTTGCTTTTGTAAAGATGTGTCACAGAGGTGGAAATCTTCTTCCATGTGTAAACCAGTGACTCGAATCTGCAACAAAGTAAAGAACACATTGTACACCTCAAATCAATGACTTAAAACTTACCCAACTTCTTGAATTGTGGTTTAGCAGTTGAAATCGTTTTTACTCGTGTCCCTTCTATTGACACCCAGTAGGAAACCATCTCTGCATGTGCAATCTGAAACATAGCAATACACACATGGTACAAATCAAACTACCACAATTGTTACACTTACCCTATTTGAACGTTCTATTCACATCACAACAATGTTTCTCTTCTTGAATCATCTTCGTTGTTGACTGCAAGTACATCTGAAACATAGAAGCATGCACAAAACATACCATATAAAAACTATTTTGTACTCACCATATGTTTGCTTTTCTGTTCATGCCAGCTTCCAAACCCATCACTGCCAACAGCATCTTTTTTCTGTTCATGTCAGCTTTCAATCCTTCACTGCCAAACGTATCTGAAAAATAGTACAACAGAAACAAACAAGCATAACATATCATTAGGACAGTTTTACACAACAGATATGAGAGCTCTTACAGCTACGTCTGTTCTGCTCAACTGTCCAAATGCAACTGACAGTACTTCACTGACAGTATATTTTTTTAAATAATTCACTAACATTGAGTCATTCTAACCTTACCTTCAAGGCTTGTTGATAAGCTTCAAAATCAAGACTGCATGGCTCCACTTTCACTCAACTGTCAAATCATCACTGCATAAGCACTCCTGGAATGTATTATAGCAAAACATGCATAGAACAAACATTCAGTCAAAAGTACTTACCTTTTACTTTATCACTGCCCTGTGCTCAACTCCAGTCATCATGACATCTCTGTTTAAAAGTCTGAAACATAGGAAAACATGCAATGCAAATTAAACATAGTTACTTACCTTCTAGCATATTGTTGGAGCTCCAACAAAATCATGACTGTTCACTTCAGCTGCCAGACTTGAACTGCCAGCACACATCTGAAAATCTGAACAAAGCATTCATGTTCCATACTGTACTAGCCGTATGATTTTAAGTTACTCATCATCCAAAAAAAGAGTACATGAAAATCTAGTAAAAAATAGGTTTTGATTTGTTCATAAGTTATACTCTGAAAGAAACCATGATAATGAAGAAACTCACTTTATCTCTTCTTTTGTCAAAATACCAGTGTTCATAGTAAGATGAAACACACTTACCTCTTCGTTTCCCAGCTCTGTTAAACTGACAGGTCTTCATTTTATGTCAAATCTGAAAAGATCTACATCAAAACATGCATAGTACACAATCTTTGTTAAAACAGTAAATAGTTGTTGCATTCAAAGCTATGCGTATTTTTCACTTTACAAGTCACAGACAACTGGCGACCACAAACGAAGAAACATTTCTGTACTACTCAAACATTGCTGTATTAAGCCCACACTCATGAACATAAACCGACATATTTTTGTTATAGACTTATAGTCCCTAAAACTGTACAAAAAGAATCAAAAGCAGTTTTCAGTCATAATCTTTTATTGAATTCTATACATAGGCAATACAATCTACAGTACTCACCACAGCAAACTGAAATTAAACATCATGAAAAATACATGTCAAGCAATACATTAATCATATTATAGTGCATATCAACAAACGCAATTCAATAAATTGTATGCATTCAGTAAGTGTTCACCATCATGTTACATCATCAGTTCGATTAGCATCACCACAATACATCAACTCATAATACTGGTTAGCATTGAGCTCATGCTATAGCTATCATACATCAGCATTCATAGACACTAAAAATCAAGTAATATCTACAGTACTTACCACAGCACACTGAAACAAAAACTGTAACAGCATGCAAAAAATGTAAACCAATACATGTATCAAATATAGTGCATATAAGAAAAGTATGTCGATACACCATCATATTACACCATCAATTCGTTTGACATCCCCACGGTAGCTCAACTGTTAGTTTTGGCTAGCATTTAGCCTTTTCAATAAACATTCAGCATTTCTAAACACAAGCACTGATTAATTCTACCCATCATATCATCATTCACATCATTCCATACTAAGTGTACAATAATAGTTTTCATTAAGCATCGTTAACTAAAAACCACACATACAAGTTAAATCTGCAATACTCACCACAGCATACTGAAATAAAATAGAAATGTTAACGACATGCAAATACAAGTAAAGCAATATCATATTTAGTACATATAAGCACATGCATTTTCATGAAATATGTTTCCAATGTTTTTACATCATCGGTTCGTTTCCCAAAGTAGCTCAGTAAATATTTTGTAACACCATCATCTCTCATCACACCATATTATCGACACTGTATAAGTACTGAGTAATTTATACCCAACGCATTTCACTTCTCTATCAGTACAACAACTCAACAATAATACGCCAGCCGCTTTAAATCATCATAAATCATCATACACAGTGAGACACGTCAACAGTCAAACACAAAAGTTTGTACTCACGTTTTCGTAGACACCAGCTTCAAAAACACATCTGATCACTCCGACGTCCAGAGTTCAAGTGAAGTCAATCGCTTGACACCCCAACACAAATTTAATTGCACACAACTCAAGTCAAAGTCAAGTTGTTATCTCATGACAATAACCTAACACTACAGTCCACCAGTCATTCAATAACCCGAGTACCAAGTCGCTATTCTATAACGCGAAGTCAAGTCAGTTAAACTCAAAACTTTTCATCGATACTGTAGTCAGAGCTCACGAAAGTACGTTCATATTCGTTAACGTTCAAAAGTCAACTGAGACATAGTCATCATAAAAAAAAATCATGTCAAATTTTTTTCAGAGATCACAAAATTAACGTCTGTCTTTGTCAAAGTCTATTGGTCAACTGAGCGTTTTTTTGCCCGCGCAGTTCAATTTATATACTGAGCGCGACGTCGAGAGCACAAAAAAATACGTCTTATCTCTTCAACGACCAAACCAAGAATGACAGAAAATCGTATACTTCATGATTTGAGTTCACACAATTTATGTACATGAACGCTGTTTTATTGAACAGTTAATGTCGTGCTTGCTATATAATGTTAGTTTACGAAATACCAAGCACAGTGTCTTGCAAAGCCGAATTAAATGTCTTCTGGAAATACCACATGTTTAAATACCACATGTTTAAATACCACATGTTCAAATACCAAATGTTTAAATACCACATGTTTAAATGCCACATGTTTGAATACCACATGTTTAAATACCATATGTTCAAATACCACATGTTTAAATGCCACATGTTTAAATGCCACATGTTTAAATACCACATGTTTAAATACCATATGTTCAAATACCACATGTTTAGTCATGCTCGCGCACTGCATGCGGTCGGTATTTGGCACTGCATCTCTTTCTGTGACATTTTTATGTGCAATGAACATGTTTAACTCAACATATCATGAGGAAGGATGCATTCGGGAATGTGCATCCCTTCTCATCAAGATTGAAACGTCATTGATCACATGGTGGGCTCTCTAACCAAAGCGTGACAGTGCGACTATTTTTTCATGACCATACAAGCCGAAATATTCACAGATTGAATGGTCATAAAAATTGATAAGCATGAGTCCATCAAATCCATCCAGTATTTCCAGTATTTCTTTTAGTTTTGATATACAGCAAATCCATTGCCTTTTGTGCTTTAGTGTATAGTTTTTGGCAGATGCTCACATTAAACATGAACCCATAATAAAAATAGAAAAATATCTAGTCAAAGTTACTAACCTACAGTAGCATTGTGAAATAATCCTAAATCATATAAAATATGTGAGTAATCCATCAAAAATATTCACTATAAGTAGTGTACATTTAACTCCGGCATAAAAAAATCCCCGTTATACCCGTTTATTTCTACATAGCCAGAACAATTCAGGGTTCTAAGAATTTTGAAAATTAAATTGTTTATATGACGTAGTTTTTGACGAAAGCAACTCGATAGTATTTTGCGCTGGCATTGTTAAAGGGACAACCTCGATTTTCTTGTTTCAACTATGTTTTGCGAGTATAGTATTGATATAACGAATAAATAGAAAATAAATATCCAACATCATATATCAAAATGTTCAGCACAATAGCGCCTACAAAGTGATATACAAATATTTTGGTTATCTGTACAATTGTTCATACAACTTGGAAATATCATGAAAATTTGCGTTTATATCAAAATATCGTAACTCGCGCATTCGATTTTGTATAAACCCATAGTATCAGTGTGTGCGCATAGAAATTTCTGTTAATCTGATGAAAATTTTATTGAATTCGGACACCGGGTTCTAAAGATATTGGACTTAAATCAGTCGCAAGAAATACAATTTTCTATCGTCGATATGTTACTATCCCTTTAAGTTGAAAGATGAGATTTTTTAAATGACGTTGTGAATTCAGGATTCTAAGAATTTTGAAAATTAAATATTGTTTATATGACGTAGGTTTGACGACATGCTCGATGCTTTGCTTTGTTAAAGGGACAACCTTGATTTTTGTGTTTCAACTATGTTTTGCGATTGTAGTACTGGTATCACTTAGAAATAGAAAATAAATATCCAACCACATATATCAAAATGTTCGGCAAAATAGCGCCTACAAATTGATATACAAATATTTTGGTTATCTGTACAATTGTGCATATAACTTGGAAATGTCATAAAAATTTGTGCTTAGATCAAAATATCTTAACTCGCGCATTCGATTTTGTATAAACACATAGTATCAGTGTGTGCGCATAGAAATTTTTGTTAATCTGTTGAAAATTTCATTGAATTCGGTCAACGGGTTCTAAAGATATCCGACTTAAATCAGTCGCGAGAAATACAATTTTCTATCATCGATATGTAAACGTCCCTTTAAGTTGTAGGATGATATTTATTCAAATGACGTGAATATGCACTAAGAACGAAGGGTCAAATTTACGATTTTCAACAAATGTGTGTTTGTTGTGATATGGTTTTCTGTCCTTATAACTGCAGCGTTTTACAAAAACATCAAGTATGTTACACCAAAATGCGCAGAAATGAATTCCCCATCGCATGATACAAATATCTCAGTACCATATTGCGGAATGAAAATCTTTTCTTCATACCAACCCAAGTTTGGTCAATAAACAGAAGTTTTGACATATACTCGTTGATGAAATACAAAAATGCTTTAACACACATTGTTCCTATATATTTGCTAGTTATGGTAGTGAAAATTTCATCGAAATGTATTCACGCGTTATCGAGAAAGTTAAGTTAAACCTCTTCCAAACAAACACAGTTTTGTGAAATATTTGCTATCTTAACGTCATTCAGTTTAACTCGATACTTTAAAGTTCGAAATTTCTATAAGCACGAATGCGTTTTGTCGAAGTAGTTTCCTTGTAATCAGACTTATTGTGGATTACCATATATCAAAATGTGCAGAACAGAATTCCCTATCGAATGGTATCAATTGCTATGTACTTGTCTAAAATGGGAATTTTTTTCATTCTCAGCGAAGTGATTTTTATGCGAAAAACTAAGCATTTCTACTATATGCGTAAATGTTAGCGAAAAATGATCCCCACAAAACTTGATGCTATTATCATGTTTGATATTTTGGCGAAAATGTCATAAATATATGTCAACTAGTTGTAGCGAAAACGCGACTTAAACTTTGTACGAAATCAGTGTTCATTTTACAGTACAGAGCGATTGTTCGACGTTAAAATAAAATCTAATGTTAGACAGAAATGCGTTTAGTTAAAATTCGTTATCGGACTGTTTTATTGTTGTGTTGAGACATACAGTTAAGTGTCATATATCAAAATGCGTGGAATCGAATTTCCTACAAGCTAGTACCAAAATAACGATAAATGCTCATTACACAAAAAAGTTTTCTTGTTAGCGAATTTTGCAAAGTTGAATATCTGATACAATAAGTCGTGTGAGAACAATATAGGCGAAACAAAAATTGTAGCTATCATATGATGCAATACTGTGGTGAAAAAATCATCTAAATATCAAGAGACGCTATCGAGCAAATTGAGTTAAACCGATGTAACTTAACATCTTGTTTCGTTTGTTTACATGGATAAAAGACGACGTTGTAAAAATCTAAAGTTAAAGACAGAAATGCGTTTAGTACGAAATCGTTATTGCACTGTATTGTTTGTGTGTTTAGACAGACGTTTAAGTGTAATACATCAAAATGCGTGGAATTGAATTTCCTACAAAATCATACCAAAATGAAGATAAATGCTCTTAACACGAAAAAGTTTTCTTCTTAGCGAATTTTGCAAAATTGAATATCTGACACAATGAGTCGTGTGAGAACAATATAGGCGAGACAAAAATTGTAGCTATCATATGATAGAATATTGTGGTGAACATTTCATCTGGATATTATGAGTGGTTTCAAAGAAAATTGACTTAAACCTCATTGTAAGATATTGCACCCAAGCCAAGGTTGTTTACATGGATAGAAATGACGTTCGATCTACAGTACATGTTTCGTGCTTTAAAAAGTGAATTCGTGATTATAGGCAAAATGGTTTTCGGCTAGTCTTGATCAAGCGATACAATAAACATACACGCATGTCATATCAAAATATTCGGAATGAAATTTTCTATAAGATGATATCAGTTTTGTTTCAAAAAGCGATAGGATGAAAAAGTTTTCTTGTTGCGAACGTTTTCAACGTGATTTTTATCTCATAAGCATGTATGTTGGAACAAAAATTACAATAGAAAAGTTGTAGCTAACAATAAGCTGGGCATTGTACTTTAAATTTGATAGTGATGACTTGAACAGTTCCGAAGAAATTTGACTTAAACCTCGGTGTACGATATTTACCCAAGGTTGTTTACATGAAGCGAAATGACGTACTACATGTAATGAATTTTTGCGCGATGCCGATTTAAACAAAACGATCAATGTTGCGTTTAACTTTCTACGTGCTAAATCGAAATGTTTCACATACATACAAAGTGTTATACACCAAATTCTTCAGAAAACAATTCCCAATTTAACTGTACATATTTCGTTAAGCAAAACGAAAAAGCAAAAAAGTTTTCTTCATACAAAAGATTTCGGACAGATATTTTACATAGAAGCATATATTTCAGGGCAAACTAATCAGTACGTAATTGTAGCATATAGCCATCTGTGTACTGTACTGAAAATTTCATATTGATATTTTGAGTGGTTTCAAAGAAAATGCACTTAAACCTCGTTGTACGATATTGCACCAAGGTTGTTTACATGAAGCGAAATTACGTAGATCTACTGCACGTCATGAATTTTGACTCGATGCCGATGTCAAAAAAAATATCAATGTTGCGTTAAACTTCCTACGTATTTAATCGAAATGATTCACATACATGCAAAGTGGTATACACCAAATTCTTCAGAAAACAATTCCTTATTCAACTGTACATATTTCGTTTAGCAAAACGAAAAGGCAAAAAAGTTTTCTTCATACAAACGGTATTTTCGACCATAAACTTGCACTTTTGTCCAAGAAGCATTAACAAAAGAATACAACGTATGGAACAATCATTGTGGAGCTTTCTTAGTTGAATATCATAGTCAAAATTTGATCCCAATATCTGCATAGGTTGTTGAGAAATGTACAGTTAAACTTTCTCGCAAATACTCATCTATCCGTGTACTTTAATTTGAAATGACGTTCGATATTATCTGCACTTTATGACCTCGCTGTACTGGGTGTAATTTCTCGTGCGATGCTGGTAGATATTTGATGAAGTATTGGATTGGAAATTTTAGCGTTGTGAAATTATTACAGCAAAAAGTTGTACTAGCGAGATATTGTGATTTGAAAAATACTCCACTGCACTGTTGCGTTGAAATTTGATCATAGTACATTTCGCAAAAATATTCATAAAAGTTCATATCAAATAACAGCTGTTAGGTATTAACTCATTTTTCACACACACAATTTTATTTTGTCGAGATGAAGAATTGCGAATGAGCAAAATGCTAAGTAAACGTATATGGCTGGAATTTTCACTAACGCATAAGCTTTGTCGAAACTTGTGATACGTATCGAGTACTTGAGTTAGATATTCTCTGCGTACTTTTGTTGTAACATTCGATGTTTTGTATTCGAGTAGTATTAGGGTAACATTTGGTATATGAATAACGAAATCGGGTCGCCTGTTCTGAATTGTTACTTCGTGCTTTATGTACAATTTACAGTCGTCGCGTAATGTGGGAAATGTCTTTCTGAAGTACTGACCTAATTCGCTAACGTACGTTTGATCAAAATCTTTCAGACATGCAACTTTGCTCAGCGCTTTTCTCAAATATGAGTGTCGACATCTACCACGCGTAAAAAATTTGCTATTCATCTTTATCAAGGACTTTGGTATGTAAGCGCTATGCTTTGTCTATATACTGAAAACGCACCAGCCCGTTGGGTATATAAAGCGACACGGACAGGTATGGTCATCATTCTTGATTTGAGACTCCAAGAGAGAACATTGACTCGAAATCATGCCGAAATACGCAAACCGACTGCCAAAGTTCGAGGACACAGACGCTGCTAGTGGTAGTAGCGAAACGACTGGCAAGGGCAAGCGACATGCTACAAAGCCATACACTCGACCAGAACAATCGGCGTCAATTGATCTAAAGTCGTTCGGCTATCATTTAAACAGACTTGGAAGTCAGGTTACAGCGTTCGTTAACAGCAGCGACTTCGCTATGTCTAAAGAAGGTCGCGATGTCTGCAAGAAAATGGTATCGTGTATTCAAAAGGCTTCATCTTATCAGCGAGAAGCGAGCGAACATTTGGTTGATGATCAAGAGCGTTTCTTCGAGGATGAGTGGTCTAAACGCGAACGCACGCTAAAAGAGCAACATGAACTCGAAACCGATAGGATAATAGCGCAGCTCCTATTTGAAAAAGAGCAGGCTTTGGATTCGCTTAGAACAAAACTTCAAGAAGAAAAAGATGAGGCTATTCGAGGATTGAAAACGTGTACCATATGCTACGATGAGGAAAAAAACAGTACCTTGACAAGGTGTGGGCACACTTTTTGTGAAAACTGCTGCCTGATGATGTTTGATGGAGAATGCGCTATGTGTCGAGCTGACGTTACTGGCTGGGTGCGAATGCTTTTCACTGATTAAATGCTTTGACTGTTTTCATATGTTTGATGTTTGTTGTAAAATAAAATGTTTAAATGCATATGATGTGTATGTTGTTAGTCGAGCAGGTTAGATATAGTTTGAGTGTAAAGTAGAACGTTGAGCTTACGAACAATGTCGTATTGAATTGCAATGGATCGAATGCTAAATATGAGTCATTGTGTAATATAACATCTAGTAGTATCAACATGTTTCGAAATGTGCAGCGAAATAAAAAAAATATTATAACACAAACTTGTACTATATAAATCCAGTCTTTTGACAAACGCAATCATTCTCATTTGAGTAACGAAGCGAAATGGTGTCAAAACAACTTGCTGGTGTTGGTTTTTGTTTAAATGATGAAAGTCATCCGTTATATCTCACCCCAAGTGAGCTCGACCAAACTTGTCAAAATGTGCACTCTCTTCTTAAAATGACAGACGAAGAAGCTGGCAATCAGTTTCAATCCCGAGAAGACGAAGAAGCTGTTGATTTTTTAACGCAGCTTGTACAGAACAATTCTAACGACTCGTCAGGTTCGACTAGTAAAAAGAATTCGAATAAACGCAAAGCTATTGCCAATAATAACTGTCAGACTGTCAAAAAACCTAAAGGTTCGCGAACGTCAAAACAAGACCCAATGTCAACTGGAAACAAGCAGACTGACTTCGTAGAGCAGTATTTCATAAAACAAGAGAGACTAAAATCGTTGCACGGTAAAGCTCAGATACGAATCAACAATCTTAAAAAAGTATTGCTGACGCTAAAATCTGAAGAAAGTGCCATTGAAAATTCAAGCCAAAAATCTTCCCTTGGACATGCGACAGCGCATATTACGAATGTTATCGAAAGCATCTCAAGTGAACTACAGAGCAGTGGCGAAATCGACTCGTGTCGAATATGCAAAAATGAAGACAATCAACCAACAGTTATAAGCAAGACGTGCGGACACGGATTTTGCTGTATCAGCTGCATAATGAAGTATTTAGAATATGTCTACAACAAAAATTCTGGGCGACTTATTTGTTTGAAATGCAAACATCAGTACGATGAAAACGCCACATATCAAGTTGGCTCACGCTATGGCATTATTGGTTGATACATAGTATGAATAAATCATATTAAACATCTAATCTGTGTTTTGTTTTACATGCTTGAAATGAATGTTTTATGCTTACACGACTTCAGGCTCATATTGGCCTTAAAAAAGGAAAATTAAGGTCACGGGTATAAATAGCTAGTTTTTGACACAACACAATCATTCTTCCTTGAGATTTCAAAGCGACATGGCGCTCTCCAAACAGCTTACCAATGCTGGTGTTCGTGTAGATGATGAAACTCATCCATTGCATTCAACACCCAGTGAGATGATACGAAAGCATCCAATTTTGTACTCACTTCTCACAATGACTGACGAAGAAATTAAAACAGAATATCGTTCGCGAGAAAACGATGCAGCAGCTAATTTCATGGCTCAGCCATCACAGCAATGTTCCAACGACTCAACAGGTTCAACTAGTACAACGACATCGAATAAACGAAAAGCTATTGCTAATTCTGACGGTCAAACTGTCAAAAAACCAAAACGAAACGCAAAACAGGACGCTATTTCAACTGAAAAGAAGCATGAAGACTTTTTCGAAGAGTATTTAAAAAAACAAGAGATACTAAAATCGTCGCACGGCAAAGCTCAGATAAAAATCGACAGTCTCAATAAGGCGCTAAGGTACGTTAAATCTGTACCAATTGATGAGCCGAGGTTAACATCGTGCGTAACAACTGCAGCTACAAACATTTCCAATGCAATTGATATTATTTCAAACGATCTAAAAAGCAGCAGCAAAATCGACTCCTGCAAACTATGCAAACTTGAAAGCAATCCACCTAGAGTGTTCAGCAAGAAGTGTGGTCACGGGTTTTGTTGTCTAGATTGCTTTCCAAAGTACATGGAATTTCTAAATGCTAACACTGGTGAACAAATTGTTTGTTTGAAATGCAAAATACCATATGATTGTAAAACTGGTTGTTTTGGACCAGGTTATGTCATTTTTGGCTAGCAATGGGTCAATAAAATCTATGTTAAACCTTACATTTGTGTTTTTGTATTCTATGATTAGTTATGCATGATTTGAGCACCAACTTTTACAATTACTACAACAAGGAAACATACATTTTGAAAACATGTTGTACTAGTTAATGCATTCTATAACCATTAATCCTGTCACTTTTGATAGTGATAGATCAGAAATTAAGAAATTGACTAATGCAGCCATTTCACATGTTCATGCCAAAGCCAGGACTTGAACCTGGATCTCTTCCAACCAGTACAGGACTGGAGAAAGCGTTATACATTCTACTACTCTGGCGTTTGAACTGATCAATACTGTATAGTCAATATGCATAGCAGTCAAAACCTAGCAATCATGATTGTGCTCAGATGAGTATTGTGATCAAATATGTATATGCTGACAGAAAACCATATTTTCATACTTGACTGTAACAAAAAATTGACTTGTGGTTGTGCTTGCTAGATCACACACACTGTAATATGCGCTTGGAATGGCAATCTCTTTTTGTATGAGACCAGTTATGTAAGCCGAGTATCAAAATTCTTGTATTCTTAATCATATAGACGAATAAAACAAATCTGCACAAAAAATTGACTTGTGGTTGTGCTTGCTAGATCACACACACTGTAATATGCGTTTGGAATGGCAATCTCTTTTTGTATGAGACCAGTTATGTAAGCCGAGTATCAAAATTCTTGTATTCTTAATCATATAGACGAATAAAACAAATCTGCACAAAAAATTGACTTGTGGTTGTGCTTGCTAGATCACACACACTGTAATATGCGCTTGGAATGGCAATCTCTTTTTGTATGAGACCAGTTATGTAAGCCGAGTATCAAAATTCTTGTATTCTTAATCATATAGACGAATAAAACAAATCTGAACCAAAACATGGCTTGTGGTTGTGCTCGCTAGCTCAAGCAAACACTGTATGATGCGCTCAGTGAATCACAGTATCACGGCACAACAAACACACACAATAAGTTTTGTGGACAGACATGAATGTGCTGACAAAAAACCATATTTTTCTAAAAAGCATTTATATACTTTTTTTCTAAGCATTTGAATGAGACCAGTTATGAGAGCCATGTATCAAAATGTTCAAATATTCTCTTATGGACCTCAATAAAACAAATCTGAACCAAAACATGGCTTGTGGTTGTGCTTGCTAGCTTAAGCAGACACTGTTAGATGCGCTTTGTGAATCACAGTATCACGGCACAACAAACACACACAATAAGTTTTGTGGACAGACATGAATGTGCTGACAAAAAACCATATTTTTCTAAAAAGCATTTATATACTTTTTTTCTAAGCATTTGAATGAGACCAGTTATGAGAGCCGAGTATCAAAATTATTGTATTCTTAATCATATAGACGACTAAAACAAATCTGCACAAAAAATTGACTTGTGGTTGTGCTTGCAAGGTCACACACACACTGTAATATGCGCTCGGAATGGCAATCTCTTTTTGTATGAGACCAGTTATGTAAGCCGAGTATCAAAATTATTGTATTCTTAATCATATAGACGACTAAAACAAATCTGCACAAAAAATTGACTTGTGGTTGTGCTTGCTAGCTCAAGCAGACACTGTAAATTGCATTCAGTGATTTCTCAAATCATATCAGAGCTAGGACTTGAACCTAGATTTCCTTCTGCGAAAGAAGGCGTTCTTCATTGAACCACTCTGAGAATATGAACTGAACATCACTTCACACATAACACACACAATGAGTTTTGTGGACAGACATGAATGTGCTGACAGAAAACCATATTTTTCTAAATTGCATTTATATACTTTTTTTCTCATCATTTGCATCAGAAATCTTATGAGAGCCATGTATAAAAATTCTCATATTCTTATCCATATGCATGAATAAACCAAATCTGAACCAAAACATGGCTTGTGGTTGTGCTCGCTAGCTTAAGCAAACACTGTATGATGCGCTCAGTGAATCACAGTATCACGGCACAACAAACACACACAATGAGTTTTGTGGCCAGACATGAATGTGCTGACAGAAAACCATATTTTTCTAAATAGCCTTTATATACTTTTTTCTCAGCATTTGCATCATACCGGTTATGTTGGATGTGTACTAAAATGTTTATTCCATTTGAGTCGGGATACGGTTTCATTCGTATCGCTCTGATATCAGATTATTACAAATATTTGTATATAAGCAAACGAATTACTGTGTTGCTTTGTATTGTACAGCAATGAAACGCAAACGAGAGGATTTAACACTATGGGATGCTGCAAACGTCCACAAACACAAAAGTATGTGGTATTGGTGGGAGTACATTAGAAGGAAAGATCTAATAAATCATGAGAAAACTGATTGCGATGTAATTCAATTGTTACAGTCTGCAAGTGTCAAAAAGCAAAAGACACATTCAGATGATTTTTTAACGTCTTTCTCGGTTGGAATTCGTCCTACTAAACATCAAAAACAAGTCCTTAACGAAATGCTTCGCGTTTCAAATTATACGTATAATTGGTGCTTGTGGTTAGTAAACGAAAAAGGTATAAGACCACACCAATTTGAGCTACAGAAAATCGTTTGCAAAACCAATGCAGGTGATGTGGATCCGCAGTATAGGATGGAAAATGATGATTGGTTCTTCAACAACAAAATGACTTCAGTGAAAACAACATCATGTAAAAACTTTTTTACATCTTACAAGTCGGCCAAATCATTAAAGTCGAAACTAAAGCGACCAATGCCTGTATCGAACATTGTTCAAGGTTCATTTTGTGTTCGAAAAGTGTTACTACGACATCTTTCAAACAAAGATGTTTCTACAGATAATACAAACATGCTGAACCGATATATATGTATGATACCGGACAATTTTGGAAAGCGGTCTAAACCTAAAGAAAGATTCCTGAAACTTGCTAAACCGATAACAAAAATACCTCCTATTGATCACGACGTTAAAATTGTTAAGCGTGCTGATGGCATGTTTATCATGAATATTCCTTGTGATCTAAAGTATACACGAAGAAATGCATCAAACGATACAATAGATAAACGTGTGTGTGGTATAGATCCTGGCGGTAGAACGTTTGCTACAGTTTATGATCCAATTGATTGTAGTGTTTTTCAAGTTGGCATTAAAGAAGACAAGCAGTATGTGATTAGAAAACTCCACAATAAAATTGATCATGCCCATATGCATTTGACTAAAGCGCAAAACAAAAAGCAACAACAAGCAGCACGTGAACGAATTGTATCACTAAAGAAAACACATTTGAAACTAAAAACGTTTGTTGACGATATTCACCTAAAGCTTTCCTCACATCTCGTCAAAGAATATCAGTACGTTGCACTGGGTAAAATCAATGTAGCGCAACTGGTAAAGACAGACAGACCAAAACCGCTTTCAAAACGAGCCAAAAGGGATTTGCTATCTTGGCAACATTACAGATTTCGCCAAAGGCTAACTCACCGAACCACCAACACCGACTGCATATTGGAGGTTCAAAATGAGGCAAACACTTCGAAGACCTGTGGAGTGTGTGGTGAAAAGGATGACAATCTTGGAAAGAGTGAAACATATTATTGCATTAAGTGCGAATATAACACACACAGAGACGTAAATGGTGCGAGAAACATTTTGCTGAAATCATTGCACATGTTTCCGTTTGAAAAGAAACAACAATAACTCTGTAATAATTAGGTCGATCCATCCTTAATTCGAAAGTTGATTGCTTCGAGACTTTGCGTATGCTTAGTTCGGGGCAATTGTCTGCCGAATGAAATGGGTCAGGTGTGGAGAAAAGTGGAGGTTTCCAGGCATGGTTAGAGAGGCAGAATAAGCATCGTGAGAATGAGTCATCAGCTGGAAACAACAAAGCAGCTTGTAATAGATGGATTAAGAGCATGGGCGAAATGCTGCCAACTGTTTACGACACTACGTTAGTGATTGTGTGTCATACGTGCAAAAACTTTTTTTCGATGGTGAACTTTTGCCGTAGATGCGAGGCCCTAAGCTGTGTGTCATGTACGCGGATCGACGATCGCTGCGAATGGTGTGGCGAAATTCAGGGTTACGGCCAAAACAGAGGAGTGAGGCTTATGCATCTGTGATCGAGCGGACTATGTGGGCTGATCTAGTGGACTATGTAAACTGTTGTACGTTGTTGTTGCGAAAGATTGAATGTTTGAAATATTGATTGTTGCAGAATAAAATCGTTTGAAACTACATATACATAGTTGTTTGTATTTGCTTTGATTAGAGTTGGATAATGTAGTTTGAGAAAACATACGACACTGGGTTATATCAATAACTAACGCAATAGCAAAATCAAACATTCGTGCACACAATAGTACTTGTTTTTCAACTTTGCGTTTGGTAGTTGCATGAATAAGTATATGTTACTACAAGAATAAGAACAAAACGAATTGAACGGTTCATGATATTTATTTACAACACGATCATACAAAACCTACTCATGTGTCTATCAATAGTCTTGTTCCTGGACCCACCATTCGCAAAAACTGGCAATTCGGTGAATGTTTATGGTGTTCCAAGAACGCATCGTCTGTAGATTTCCAATGATACAACACAATGCCACAACGAAAACATTTGCAACGATCGTGTTGTCCCAAGTAGTACAACCCGCAAGAAGCAAGCTGGTATTTGTTTGGTTGTATTTGGGGAGACCAATACTCAAACGTTTTCAGTCTATCGATATAGTTTTCCATGTACATACTTGTTTGATACGTGCAGAAAGCGTCGGTATCATCCATTATATGATATGATATTATATTACACATGCAATTGGTTATTTCAACATCTTTATATATCTTTTGTCTCAAAAATACTCTTGGTCAAACGTTACGAGTTTTGTTCTCTTGGCTTTTGAGCTCAACAAAATCCCATTAATGGTTTGAAGTCGTTTTGTGGGATCTTGGTGTGTCCAGCACAAATCATATTTCGGATTGATCAGAATAACCTCAATATCGACATAGTACACAATTTCCGTATCTGTCGCTTTCCAACATTGATCTCGCTGCGAAAATGTAAACTTAGCATCTGGATAGAGATCCGTGATATACATTTCGACTGCTTTATTCCACTGTTCGAGGTTTAAACGTAACATGTGTCGAAAAAAACCTAAATCTTTGAGTTCGACGGCTAGCATTGTTTTGTGTGAAGTGTACTAAGTCAAATTACTGCTATATAACATTTTTCTACAAAACAAACAAACACCTGTGAACGTTTCAACAATTTTATTCAATACTTTGAACATGTACAATTGACCGGCACGCAGCGACAGGTCCAGCATCGGTTTAGTCTGTTAATTTGTCTCTGCGTCATTTTGCCCACGCTGAGAAAGAATGGAGGACGTTTCGCCACCGCAATTTCGGCATCCCAGTCCTCAGTTTTTGGAGTGACGGTTTCTGAAACAGAACAAGCAAAAGTTAGTTACAGCATTCAACGTTTACAATCAAACCTCCAACACTAACATATGAAATTCTTAACAACATACTTTTTATCTCAGACAGCCTAATCTCCATATCCCAGTCCTCAGTTTTTGGAACCCGGAATGTAGTTGCTGGCACAGACATGTTATCGCTTTGAAGGTTAGATCAAGAATGATTTGATCTACCAGTCATGTAGCGCCTTTTATTTGCAGCGACTCTTTGACAACCACTAACCCAAAGCTGTTGTTACTTGTTTCAGTATACAGAATATTTAGGTTTTTGTTGGCCGTATTGTATTCACAAGAAACGAAGTTGTACTTTGATTGCATCAAACGCTCAATTTCCTCACGAAGTGTCGCCGAGTCATCTTGCTGCGAGACCTCAAGAATGCTTCTCATGCGAAATGAGTCAAGTTGTTTGTTCCAAAAATCAGTAGTGCATTTGGGTACGAGTGTTTGACCATAACGTTTGATTAGACACGAAGCCAGTTTGTCATGCGTATTCTTTGAAAATGTTAGTACTCCAATCATACTTAAGGCTTGTGTCAAGTAATAGCTCGTAGCTGCCATATCTTTGGTACATGTTCTTGAAAAATAAAGGTGACACTGATGAACCTCATTGCCGTAGTTATCTTCGTAATCGGTTTGTTCGCAAAGCAGAAAATCAAACCCATTGCTGTGTGAATCACTAAACCTGAGCTTCACAAACTGTATGTATTCAGGTTTAGATATATGAATGACAACTTGTTCTAGGTCTGTTTGTGTGAAATCAACAGGCAAAACATGTTTTTCTTTGATAACAATGTAACACGATGAATCGAAACCAAAGTTTTGATTAATGTGTGTAGCTAGCAACTCGGGTTGGTTTGCTTTGATGAGTGTATTCAATTTGCTTTCGCCTTTCCTTTCGATGCAACGAGCCATTTCTGTTATTTAAATTCAACAATTTAGGTTTTTATCATGGAATTTGTAATACGACGACTTGTATAAATACTGCAACAAAAACTGAATGTGTCTCATTTACAATTTGACAACAGAAGCGACAACATGTTGGTCCAAACATTGTGCGAAAAATTCATTCGTGAGAAAAGAAATTTCAATGCGAATGGTCACCAAAAGAAGTACATGTTTAGCGTTACATGTCCTTTCACAGATGTCGAGGGACTGCGTTTTACGTCGATAACTAACAGTCCGTATGACTACTTGAACTACAAGCCAACGCTGGACCATGTGTTTCTCGATGAACCGACACTAGCTGCGTTTGAACGATATGTTGACTTGATGTTTTCTGTTGCCGATGAAAAGATTGATATGTGCTACTTCAAAATATTGAAAACATTAGTACCAGAACATTTCGCAACTCTAACCGAGCGCATAAAGAAGGGTAGATACATGCAGTCGAATCCCACGTTAAACTACAGACTGCCGATATGCATAATACCAGTGTTGGAGTTGCACGGAATCGAGGAGTTTAGCAAAGTCTATTCGGTGAAATCCACTTGCCTATCTTTGGAAAGGACACAGATACGATTGAAGCTGAACACCTACTTTCGAGCAGTCATGACATTACTCGATTGTTCGGAAAATGATATCGTGGAAATATTGGTGAAAAAAGGAGTGCTACCGAGTAAAAACTTTCAGCTTGTCAGTACACAGAAAGAGCTCACAATAGGTCTGAAAATTGTGAGAAGCTGTGGTGAAATATACGAAGCGTTGCAAACTGGCATCGAAATGAGAGAGATGAATGCTAACGTATACTCACTACAACCAAAATATGGATATCCAAATACAAATTTGTGTCAGGCGTTAGAGGTTTTGTTTGTGATGCATCCTTTGTACCGCAAGCACATCAACAGTCTTCACATTGAAACGGAGCTGATCGATGGGGGAAAAGGTAGACTAGTCAATGCTATTCCTAATCGCAAACGCAAATTTGTTGAAGATCCAAAGGATCAGTCGAGTCTCCCCAAAAAGATGCTTTGCAAAATTTGCAAAACAAATGAAATGCCTTGTTCTGATGTGAAGGCATGTTCGGAGCAAAATGAGATAATCAGTATGCCGGTCGATTTGTCAATCGTGAAAGAAGAAATTGCGGAAACGTTTATCCCAGAACAAGAGGTACAAGAAGCCCCAATGCCCGTTAGCGAAATGTTACCTGAAGAAGACCCATGTAAAGTTTACTTCATCAATCAGTGTCAAAACGAAGAACACGAAGATATGCTCTCTCAAGCGGTTAGAACATGCATTCCCAACATTCACATCCCACCGAACTTTGTCGCATTTTGTGTGTCGAAGGAATTGCTGACAAACGGCCTCGTTTTGTACATTCCTGCAGATTTTGTGTTGTAGTCTGTTGTGTGCAAATTTTTTGTTATATAGCTATTACATGTGTTTTGTTAGATGAATGAAATAAAAACCAGCTATGTTGCGCTTCATACTATTTGTCTTGTTTGTGTCTCTATGTAGCTGTAACGATAACTGCTTCAAGAAATCGCCAGAGCGCGATCTGGGTATATACAATGGTGCATTCTCGATCGTTTCCTATGATGATGCGCTAGACAAGTTACGCAAAATTGTATATATTCCTGAGAGAATGTACACAACGCAATATGATATTCTCGAGGCCATACGAAAAGTCATAAATCAAAATTTGGGCGTGAAAGACAATTATTTGACCATTGATAATCACAGGGACAGGTTTTGTTTCCAAATCAAAGGCAAACTCTTTTTGATTTTGACCCCGAATATAGGTAGGATGCTAGCTACTGATTCTCTATGGCGATTCTTGGTACCAGACAATACATCTAATCATGTTGCAGACATCGAAAAACGCAGTACCGATAATGATTTCGTCACATCGACAGTTTCAAACGAAATTGACACACACACAAACAGCGAAATGGAAAACACAACGCTTGCTTATATCCCCAACAATGGTTCGACAACCACAAAGGTTAACAAAAAAAGCACGCAAGCATCACCGAGAGTTGCACACGAAAATACCACTAAAACATTAAGTAAAAAACATAACACATCAGTTGTCAATGCCCTTAGCGATGGTTCAACAACCTCAAAGGTTGAAGAAAATAGCGATCTTGGCACATCGATAGTTGCAAACGAAACTAGCACACAACAAAACTACAGTGAAATCCATAACATAACGAGTGGTAATATCACAAATAATGGCTCAACAACCACAAAGGCTAACGAAAATAGCGAAACAGGATCTGTCCTTGTTATAATCGAAGTTGTGTTTTGCATTCTAGCCGTGTTTGCAATCGTTCTTGGACTAATAGGATTTGTGTATAACGTTATAAAAAAAACACAGGAACTAAAATAAATATAAAACACACTTATACAAACGGATCTTGTCATTCTTGATGTTCTAAGCCAAGCATGCGATCGTTTATCATTTTGTGTTTGTTCATTGTTGTCCGCGCAAACACAACAGTTCAAAGCGTTTCTTCTTACGGTTTACAAAACTGTTATTGCAATGTGTGTGATCCGACTAAAAGTATTGGTAAAATATATGATGGATCTTGCTACTTTATCAGTATTGAGCAACAGTTCAAAGTTGGAAACCAGTTTTCAACGAACGTCAATGTACGTAAAACTGTAAACAGCACCGACTATAATGCATACGATGTGGTCATTTTTGGACATAAAAACATTCATCTAAAAACGGTTTTCACTCAAGTAAGCAACGAATTTATTTTGAACAACATTCAAGGTTCTATCAAGATAGCGCTGTTCAACAACAAAGATAGGCCTGCTCAATGCGTTCATTTGTTCAAACGAAAATATTTGGGCATTTCATGCGAAACGGCTAACGTAGCGCTGTTAAAAGCGGATCGAGGAGAGTTTGTGACTGTGTCACCTTTCAATCCGCGTGCGTACAAGACATGTTCATTTGACGAAAACGCAGCAGCGTCGATCACATCTCCTAAAACTTGTTTCGTGGTGAATGAAGATGGCCAGTGCTTACCAGCAGTGCTGCAAACAGAAGAAGAGTTTCAAAACGCTTTTGACTATCTGATTAACAGAACGCACGACCCGAAGGTGAATGCAATATCTCAAAATTTGATGTTCAAAATTGACAGTCTGAACGAAACGCTCGAATTAAACGATTACGCGATAGTCTATTCGCGAGTGTCATATGATGAGAACAATACGTGCTTGTATATCGACGTGAATGAAAAATCTATTTCGTATGAAGATTGTACAACAAAACGAACTCTGTGTCAGATTAGAATTCCTGGTATGGGACTGGATTCACCGAGTGACGATGATTCCAAAATAAACAGCTTTTGGGTCTTATTTATTGCACTAACATTTGTGGTTGTTTCTTTGGTTATAGTTATAGTTATTGCGTATGTGTTGCAAGGATTTCAATCTAGACGTTTACAAACTACTACAACAGTTCAAATAACAAGCGCCTAACTCGAGTATAAAACCATTCACGCAAAGTCAGTAGTTGTCATAACGTAAAAAATGTTCAGCTGTGAGTTTGTGGCTGCGATGGTAGCAAATTACTTGGAATGCAAGCAGTTTGAGGACTCAAATGACACTCTTTGTGACATTGTTGAATGTGTGGTTTTGCTTGTAAATAGAACGGTAACGATGCATGTTCTTACGAAATATGACTTGATAAACTCTTGTGTCGATAAAGACTATTTCGCCGAATTGCTTGAACAAAAGCTGAACAGTGGTTTGAGCTGGGATGTGTTTGTGACTGCATTTGTTTTGTTTGTTGCCGTCGTGCATGAACGATCGAAATACAACCTTGAAGGCTTCTACCACCTGGTCAAGATTCAAGACGTTTTTCGAAAGTATAGACTAAATGACTGGGTTGAAAAACAACCTGGTAAATGGAATGCATTTGTTGATTATTGTAAGCATGTTTGTTGAATAAAAAGTAGAAAACAGAAAAATACGTTTTTGGTTGTTTTATTCATATATTTCATATATACAATCATCACATTCACGGTCGCTCTGTAAACTAAACAATAAATTTGATTCCAACTCTACAAACAAATCGTTTTTATCGAAAATGTCTTTGATACCAATCATATCGATGATTTCCTTACACATAGCACAGCCGTTGGATTTCAGTAAATCATATTTCTTTTCAGTCTCGCCATCTCGATCAGCAATACTGAAAAGCAGTTTCGTTTCATCTAGTGTATCCCTTACTATTAGATCGACATCGCCATAATTATCGTCGTCGACGTTTCCAACAACATCTTCAACAAGATATAAGTACACGCTAAGGTGAACTGTGATTCCAAAGCACGTTAGTTTAATTTCATACTTGAACTCAGGTCTTGGCTCGAAACAAGAATTTGACCAACCCGGTTGAAACGTGTCAGATTTAAACTTATAGAACCTCTTAACTTTGGGCTTTTCAGTTGATGTGATGCTCAAATGCTTCGATACTATTTCCCACAACTGTTTTGCATCAGCTTGTGACTTGATGCGATCATACTTCGAAATTTGCGGACGAGCATACGATGACCATTTTCTGCGGTGAAAATACATGTTTTGAAATGTAACAATTTCCCAACAGACACTTAAATGGTTTGCGATACAGATCGTTACAAAATGTGCATATATAAGCGCTGCGCAAAACGTAAACTGCATTAATTGATGTTTGTGACACTCTTTCTCGGCATATTGCTAACACTATTCATTATCGAAGAACGAAACCCCGATATTTGGACTCGCAAACAGACCAAACCTGACAACGACAAGAAGAAGACATGATTTGTGTTACATTTCTTGCGGCGTTTTGTATTCAAGAACTGCGATGGTGGTTGTCTGTTAGAAAAATACGAATGGAATGCATACAGATAATGGAACAAATTCGTATGGACTTTCGAACAGATTGTTGCTGTGGTCGCAAAGACTGCACCAAACTAATTGCGCGACTTCAACTGGAGAAAGAGCAAGCTGTGAAAGACTCTCGAACTTGTATTGTTTGCCGCATTGAAGAGAAAACCTGTGTGGTAACTGCATGCTGGCACTTGTTTTGCGTAAACTGTTGCTGGCGCATGCATATGAACGGGAACAAATGCGCTGTGTGTAGAACTGAGATGTGGGGTTGGACGCCGATTTATTGGACCGATTAGAAGTTATGACTTTGAGTGTTTTTATTATCGATAAATAAACCGTTGAAATGCATTTTATGTGAATAAAAAGTAGAAAACAGAAAAATACGCTTTTGGTTGTCTTATTGCATGAACAAAACAAACACACAAGTTTACTGTTATTGTTCTTTATTAACAACATACAACAAAAATGTACAACACTTATGTCATCACATTTTCTTCTCTGCGCTTTCGACTCAGACTACGACTGAACACCTTTGTAAAGCTTCTCTTCCTAGGCCTTGAACGTTTATCATCGTTTTCACTAAGTTCGTTGACTGACTTCGGTTGAAGGTTTTCCTTTGACTCGTTTTCTCTTCTGAGCAATTCGTTATCATACGCGGTTTTGTTGTGAAATGTAAGAAGTTGTGGAATGCGTTTAAGAAACATCACCACTTCTGTCATGCCTAGGTGCTCAGCGAGTTCGATCATGTTTACCAGGCTAGAGATTGACTGCCAATCCGAGTAATCTAGCGTGAGACCGTTACATTGGTACTCAGACAGGTTCATGAGAATTTCAAACACGTTCATCAATTCTTGAACACTGTACTTCGGCTGAATCTTGACATGATTTGTCTTAACGTTAGTGAACATTTTCACAATTGCTGCTGGGTATGATCTTTGTTCTTTGCCCACATAAAATACAACCCTGTCTTTGCTTTGTTTAAGCGCCTGAATGAGCTTTGAAGAGATTTCAATACCAATATCGTACTTCAGTTTAGTGAACAAGCGATTCGTGGCTTCGGTGTCAGTGACCCGTTTAATATCTTTAACGTTTATGGTTGACATGGTTGACATGGTTGTGTGTGGGTTGAGTGTTTTTTTTATAGAAAAACTAACCTTAAATAGATTTTTATCGCAGTTTTCCAAACCGTAATTTGTGATTGTATAGACAGTTGAACATCCACAAAAAGTCATGTTTTTTCTTGAGCTGGGAATCACATCCTATAGTGTTAATCATAACAAGAAAAACATAAACTCCTAAAAGCGAATAAGGACAGAGTGAAGTGTTTCTCGAAGTTTTGTATGTATCGTAAATAAACTTTATGTATGTGGAATTGTTAACTGTACTTTCGTCAAACAATGAGAAAAAATTGTAAGCTTTAAGTCGGTTGTATCCACAAATAGGATCGCCAAATACTGAATCAAAATGGCTTGTAATTTCGCTAGTTGTCAATTTTTTGAACAACGACATGCGTTCATCGTCTTTGAACTCATTGAGAACCATTGTGACACACGTTTGAATTCCACACCCGAGTTTTGAGTTCATTTCTACTAGCTTGCTTTCGAATATTCGTATTGGTTCTTCATATTCTGTTATGTATTGAAAAATGCATAGCGAGCATTCGTGGTGATGTCTAGAGTACATGGGTGAAAGCAAGTAGGTGTTTTGTGCTAACTGTTCGTCTTCGTCAACAATCAAAACCTCGTCGATATCCATTGATAAGGCAACAAATGTTTACAGTTCATTGATACAATTTATTTACAACATATACAAAAAATGTAACACACACAAGTCAACATAATCATACAATATTGCAACAACGTAGTCATTCGTCATCATCGCTCAATTCTAGATCACTGAGTATAGTCTTTTCCTTTTTCGGTTTCTTTGCAGCTTTCGTTTCACCAGATTTGCGCATTCTTTTAACAGCCAGACCGTTCATAATTTCCTTTTCATCATCGTTTAGCGTATCTGAGATTTCTGTATCGGAGATGTCGATATCGGCATATTTGCGTTTTTCCTCAACATTGGAAGATTTTATTCGCTCTATTAGCGCAAACATGTTTTCGTCTTCCCCAGAACCGAGTATTTTGTTAATCACATCAATTGGAATTCGATCGAAAACGTTAGAGCTCACAGTCTTCACAACATCGTTCTGCAGGTTTTTTGTTTTCTTGATGCCCTTTATCAGATTCTGCGTTCTTACTTTGAGGCTTTTGTACTGCGCTAGTTTGGCATCAATCTGTTTTAGTTTCTCTGAAAGTTCTTCTATCTTCAAATAATCGTTAGGCGACAAGAAGACACCTGACTCGACTTCAGACACCAAATTCCTTTTCACGCCGTGATTCAGTACAGTGTTCGCAAACTGTTGTATTCGTTCTCGGTTGTTCGTTTTCATAACATAACTCGAGGTCAACATTGCTTGTGCCATCGTAGAAAGTGATTGCGAGTGTGCTTATTTTGTTAACTGCAGCTATATATATACGCTTGAAAAATAATGCACGCCTTACTTGTTCATCATTGGCTGGAATAAACGAATGTAGTACGCCTCTTTTGCTTTACGCACATGCTTGTCTCGCTCTGTCTCCAAAACGAATACAGTGTAACGTTCTTTTACATCGCACAAGTGTTTCCCACATTCTATCAAATGATCAGTAGCTCGACACAAATGCTGCTCTGTTCGAATATGAGAGTTGTGTGTGTGAATGCGTTTTCTCAGATTAACGGTCTCGCCAATATACTCACCGCCGCAAGTGTTGCACTTCAGAACATATATAACATCTTTTGATTTACAAGTCAAGTTCTCTCCATCTTCCACCTTATACACAAAACCACATTTAAACTGAAAACTATTTCCACTCTTTATTTGAGAACATAGAGTGCAGCGCTCACCGTTACATGGTTTAACTTTGTAGTCCATCAACAACTCGAAATAGTGAAATTATGACTAAACATGTGTTTATGCGTTTTTTGTTACAAAAACATGAAGATGAGCTGGTGCTGTGAAATTGATTCTTTGTTCCTGCATAGCACAAGTAATGTCAAAACACGAACAGTTTTGCGAATTTAGCTGACTGATATGTAGAATTTTACTTATTGTTGTGAAACAAAACTCGATTGTCAAGTCGAATATGAACACGTTTTCGTCTCCAATATCGTCTAGTATGGTTTCAAAAATGCTTTCGAGCAGTTCTTGTTCATTGATCAAAACGCTGATGCATTTAAAAACGTGGATGGAAAATTCTTGAGTGTTACCAATGCTCTCGCGTTCAATGGTATACATGTTGTTATACGAAGTCATTGTGAGTTATGACAATAGCGGATACAAACGCTTTGATATATGTTAACTCTTTACAACAGTATCGTTATGCCGAGCTATGCTGTGTAGTACAATTATGAAGCAAATAGCAGCTATCACAAGCACAATGAATCCACCAACGCTAACAGCGACAGTTTCCCACAACGTTAGTTTTTTAAGTCCCGGTTCGTCATTCGATGCACTTTTACCAAACAATACCTCGCAAATTGTGAGTCCTTTTTTGCATTTTTCGAATGAAATTGTCTTTGATCGCATGTCGACAAACGTGCATTCGTGTTCACTGATTGCTTTTTTGTTGTACACAATGAAGTGTTCGCTTGTGACAGAACTGTCATCTATATTTTTTATTTGAAACTTTGCCTCACTCATATTGTGTGCCGTGTTCTGAGTAATGCTAACCAAATATGAAACTAACTTATCATCCAAATCGTAAACACTCGCAATACTTGAGTGCGAACAATTTGCATCAATCCGAAAACATTTGCCATTTTCCGCTTTCACAGCACCAATATCGCAGAACGTGAAATTAGCCAATTGTATTTGTGGTACGCGAATGAAATGACCATTTCTCGCTATAAGCACAGCATTCGTGCTCTCGGTACAATTCTCAATTTGATACGTATTTCTGAATAACGACATACAAATCTTATCAACAGTTGTGCCATCTTTGGTGCTGAAGACAGTAAGTCGATATGATGAAGCCTTTTTCGCGAGAATAACTTCGTTACTCACTTGTTTCACTATTTGACTTAGCATCGCACGTAAAGCATGATTACGTTCGTTGAAAATCAAGAGTGTGTATTCACGAAACGGAGAAAAATGCGTATTAGAGGAAATCTTGAATGATGAATCCAAGTTGATGAAATAGCAACGATTGTTATGTACTTTGCCGATTGTAGTAGAACGATTACATGTTAGGCAGTAACAATTTTGCAATCCATACGTAGATACTTCTGCAACGGTCTGCTTGTTGTGCTTAATTCCCATTTTATGCTTGTTGATAGCATCTTGCATATTTTGAAATTTTTGGTTAAGGATGTTATCGTTTTTAACTGGCAGACTAACGTTGAGTTTTGGCTTGTTAAGAGCATTTTGAATTTTGTGAGAAGTTTGGTTAACAACAGTATTTTTTTTAACTGGCGGACTTATCTTGTTTTTTGGATTGTTGGTAGAAGTTTGAATATCGTAAAATTTTTGGCTAACGAAAGTATTGGCATTTTGAATATCGTGAACTTTTTGGCTTACGATAGGTTCAACGATAGGTTTGTTTGTTACTGACAGAACTTTAGTGTTTTTGAAAAAAAAGTCAGAAAAATCGATAATTGGTACATTTTCAGCGCTTTGCTTTTCATCCAAATTATCGTCAGAGTAATCCTCATCAAAGTTATCCTCGTCAGAGTAATCCTCGTCAGATTGATCATAGTCAAAGTCGAACTTATCATCGATTTTTAAGCGGATCTCACTCATTTCTTGCTCTATTTGTGTAATTGTGTCTCGCAATTCTTTGGACTTAGAAGGGATTATTTCCAAACCTAGATCATATTCTTTGATATACTTGGCGACTGACAAATCATTCATTTTTCTCTTCAATAACGCATTTTTGATTCGTGTTAACGCATGATCCTGTTTCTCGGGACTAGCACCTTCTAAATTCACATCGCACCATGTTCCGAACGTTGTACACAGTTCAGTATTAAATCTGATGAAGGCATGACCGTGCATCCCATTTGCACAAATTTCACTTCCATCATAGGTCAATGAAAAATTGTACGGAAACAAAGGTATCCAAGCGTGTGTGTAAATCTCAGTAAACACAGATTCTACAAACTCACTGATAGAGTACGTTTTCGGCTCAATTTGCAATCTAACTAAAAGACTTGGTAAGTCGTAAGTGATAAACATTGATCCCGCTACAAAACCATCAACTACACTGTATACCGGTTTTGAAAACGCTTTTTTCTTGTTCGGACATCTAGATAGACCTATGGATTTGCATTGTTGCTCATGACCTTCTAAACTAAACTCTGGGTTTTGCATCCATTTGTTGAAAAATTGTAAATTTTCTTTGACATCGTCGTATAATGACAAATACTCATAGGTTACGTTTATCAACACATAAAATAAACCATTCGTAACGTCAATCGGTGTATTATGTACATGCTTGAAACAAGACGGTTCATAAAAATTTGGTTTAGGACGTCCTAACGCATTTGTTTGTAAAACTATGGGACAAAACAGGGCAACTATATGCACGAACATATACATGACGAGTTTTTGATGCATTGTCATTTTGGAAAGTTCCTATATAAGTATTTTCAAACAACAAATTGAAGTTATTTGTCTTTCAGTCATTCACATGGATTACACCACAAATAGCATTCCTATGTGTCTGTGGACAGATTTCCAGCATGTAGAAATAAATACAAGAGAACATTTTGCACATCAATTCGAAACGTACGCAAGACTCAAAGCTTCTCTACAACCAACGAAGTTGATAATGTGTCTATTTGATGAAATTGTGGAATGTGTTTGCAGCAAAACAAACATAAGCAAAATCAAGATTCAACATGCGCTAATGGACTCTTGTACTTCAAGAAAAACCTTTTCAATTTGGTCGTTTCTGATCAAAGATGTGACAAAAGAAACTTTGAGAGTTCTTGCTACGAAAGCGAACCGGTGCAGATTCGATTTGATGTATGGTTTCATTCATGCCGAAAACTGGATATGTGGTGCAATTGATTTTCGAGGTGCTGAAAAGTCAAAAGATATTGCCAAAGATATTCTTGAAACAGAGCACGTTTTTGAAATGTTTAGCGCGAATGCGATGACAAAATTTACCCATCAAATTGTGTCACATCGTGATTGTTGAATAAAATGTATTGTATTATAGCTTGTGTTTTTGTGTTTATTTTTTGATACTTCTCGAAAAACAAACAATACGCAAAATCGTTTTAGGGTTTTTTATTGACACATACATGCACAATCGAACACAAAAGAACAAACATGCCATAACTGTCAATGCCTGAGTCTTACATCTTCTTTGTTCATTTTCAATATCCATGTTATGATTGCTTATATTCAAATGTTTTGAGTCGTAGCGTTATCGAAAATACACCTAAACTTCCTATACAAATACATGGATGTTGCCTCTCATATTCATCCATGTATTGAACGAATGCCTCATAGTCAGAAAAATAAATATACTCGGTCTCTTCATCCCATAGACGTTCAACCTGATTTTGTTTTTCATCATCGATGCCACTGATTTCGTCCGCAAAACAATTGTCGAATTCTTCTTTATATTTTTCCTCCAAAAAACTTTCGTAAGATTGCAAAAACTGATCTTCTATCATATCATCGATATCACGGCTTCTGCAAACCCAACACATTTTTCTATCATGTATCTCTGCATCTTGATCATTGGAACCCTTTTGAAATATGTGATTATCATCGTCGATTTCGCCCCGGTAATATTTTTGCTTTTGATAAAACTGTTCGTAAGATTCGAAAACCTGTTCTTCCAGTATATCGCCAGCATCATTAGTTCTGCAAACCCAACACATTTTTCTATCATGTTTCTTTACATCTTGATCATTGGAACCTTTTTGAGGTATGTAATTATCATCGTCGATTCTGTCCTGGTAATATGTTTGCTTTTGATCTCGTTTTGCATTGCGTATTTTTGTTCTTTGTTTCTTTTTCAGCCTGTTTTCAGCCTTTTTACGCTGCTTTTCAGTTTGTTTTTGATAAGATTTGTAGCGGGTACGAGTACAAGTCTTGTCAATTTTCGCCATTAGCAGCTCATCCAAATCACTATAATTATCGTATTCGTCATACTTTTGGTCATCTTTTGTTTGAAGACTTTCTACCGATTTATTTGAATATTTTTGGTTATCATCGCTAGAATGAACATCTTGATCGCTTTCTGTTTCCACAATTCCATAATTATCTCTTTCATATTGCTTTTCAAACTCGTTTTCCAAGTACCTATCGCATAACTCATAGTCAAGAAATTCAAATTCAAAAGGACAAGCACGACCAAACCGTCGATGACTGAGTCTCACTATTTCTTCTTTGTTCATGTTCCAATCGAACACAAAAGGACAAGCGGGGCACAGCTGTCGATGCCTAACTCTCACATCTACTTTGTCCATGTTCCAAATGGAAATGTGCGCATTGCAAAACACGCATCTAACGCAATTAAAAATAGTGTCGGAGAAATTCTCTCTCGTGTCGGAGATGACACAAGGGTCGTAGATGAACCCTTGGCTAGCCAGGTCTTCCTTTGACACGCTGCGTTTGGATGGCCTGTCTTCAAAGGTTTGAAGTCTCTGGTCCATAGTTTGATAGCGACTGAAGGCTCGTGGTTCAGATTTTCTAAGCCTCGCAAAACGACTGTACACAGACATGTTTGCAAACAAACGTTCTTAGACTTACTAACGTATTCATCTCCTATTTATACCATTTTTTTGTAATGACTTATGCGATACAACTCTCGTAGTACAATTAGTGTATATTGAAAACAAAATTAGCCCGGCAAAATTAGCGGGGGGGTCTTTTTTAAAACCCCACCCCCCTTATTAAACCGTCAGAACATTTTCCGGGCATATCATATAGCGCCGCATCCCGCACCAAAAATGCACACAAGAAAAAAGTGGCTGTGGTGATTGTACATATTAAAGAACATGTACGTCAACTTTCTCTCAAGCACTTGAAGCTAATGTTCATGAATAGATTGTAGCATATAACGGCTCAAAAACAAAACTTGACACAATAAAAGGGGACGGAATATTAATCTTGTTTGCAACTTTGTATCACATCCTATATGAACATCATTATAATAATTGTATCAATTTCAAGCGTTTTCGATCACAGAAATATAACCATTTCCCTTACCACTAATGGTGTTCAGGCAATTCGATATCAAATGCCAAATTTTGACATAATATAATTACATGGGCAGATTATTTACTGTGTAAAGACACGGTGCACTATTTGTTTCGAAAACTGCCCATGAAAAACACTTTTATATTTTCTATCTTCGTCTCTTAACAATGTAGAATGTTTCGGCGGCAAATGATTGTTTGATCATTAACTTAGTGCATTGCCTTCTCGTAATAGTGTCACTTTAATATAATAGATAACTGCAGTAAGGACTTGCGGCGGAAAATTTGGCAATCCAACCATATGGGAATAAAAAATCTGCTTAAATAACGGCATGATGTGTTTTAATCCTTTTTTAACCTTTCCCGATTTTAATTTCATCCAATGGTTTAAAAATTGGCGAATGTAAAAGGCAGAACAATATACGGATATATGGTATTGCTAAATTGGATTGTTAATTTGTAATAATGCAATTTACAAAACCGATATGAACTATGATATATTGTTGTTCAATTCTGTTGCAACAAAAACAACCACATACCGATTATGAGTATTGGCAGTTGATAATAATTCGTCTATAATTGTGGTGAGATACTTCGATACATTATTTTGAATAAAACGTGGCTTATTGGTCATCTAAAAATCTGGACGGTTCCTAACTGATGGCGGATGGATTCGATGGAAGCAGCACATGGAAACTCGAACACGGACAAGTTCGTCTTATCAACATGTTTGTATAGTACAACCTTTGAATTATATTTATGTTTGCAACATTTTTACAGATAAAAAGCTAGAATAAACATTAAATAGAATGATTCAATTAGAAATAACCCGGATCTCATGCGTAGTATTAAAGTTGACTCGTGAATCAGACTTATTATTCATTAGTTTTATATAATTGTCAATGGTGCATGATTTCAATACAAACCGAACATTAGCAATTAAAAAAAGTTTAACAAATTTCAATAGTAATGAGGGAATAAACCAAACTCTTTGTTTAAGCAGCAAGTTTATGACGCTCTCATAGTATTTTTTGTTAATAGCATCATATATCACACGGCATTGCTTTCATTTACCAAAGAATTATATCATCTTTAATAGTTATGCGTTTCGAAAAATGACGACCACAAAATCTTACCAGAAGCACGTTGTTCTTCAAAGAAATTAAATCATTTCGGTATCTTTTCACGGTGAAAAATTATTCTTTATCAATCAATATAATTGTTTTTGCATTTGAATTATGTTTTCCTATCTAATGAATTCATAGAATGCATTGTTATGTTACAATTTAGTCCAGACGAACACACTTTACAACGGGTAACGCTATGTAAAACGGGTTAGATCAGTAGGACATAAATGTAACCACCGAAATGTTCCTGATAAGAAACAGCATTCGGATTAAATCATCGATGTTAAAAGATGTTTGCATGAAACAGTATACAGGTTGTTATACATAAATTTATTATATTAATAAACTGATCTCAGAATTAATATATACTGTATTAAGAATACTTATTTGAATAAAGGTAGGTTTATTTGGAAGAAAATTGGCATAATTGTTCCGCACGATAGCGTTATCCCGGCAATGCTTAAGTAAAGCTAGCATTTCGACAATGTTCATCCGATGACAGATTATAATTGTAAAAATAACGGTAAAAAAACATGTATACGTCGTGTTACTTGTTTATTTAATGCACGTGTGTTTGATGGCGATAAAAAGTATAATTAAGTCAAGTGTCGTTAAATGAGGGGTTCAACATGCTTTTAATAAGGCGCAGATATGCACAATATAATCACCACTCATCTGCATTCTATGCACATAAAGCTGAGTGGTAGGCAAATTGATTTCCTCAAAACCTTCGCGCTAGAAGAGCTGTAATCAATATTGGCAAATCATTACGCGTTTCTTTATTTGCTATCAGTTGCAATTATCCCGATTATTTGATATCTCAAGCTCCGTTCATCATATCGGGCTTTTTATTTACATGGTCAACTACCATTCAATACATTTAAATTGATCACCGTCTATAATTGTTCAAGCAGTGATTTTTGAAACCTTCTATCAAATGACACGACAGGGATCATTGTTATTTTTCAATTTCTCACAATACGTTCAATTCGTTTTAAGTCTTGTCATCGACTAAACTTGTTTGGCTATTTTGAACATTAATTCGCTGTTGAACGAATTAGCGCAAATTTGCATTTAATTGCATTTAAGTCTTGGTAAATTACTGACACTTTGTAAAATTCAATTCCTGAGACTAGACTATTAAGGACGTTAATGCTCGCTGAAAGAGTGATTTATTTTGTATAAAAAGTAAAATGATAAAAAAGCGAATACAATTTAAAAGAAAGTGATGGAACCACTTAGGATAGTCCGAGTATTTGAGTAAGTAAACGACAAGATTTTCGTTTTGATTTGGTTTTATCACACAGACTTATTGCGGCCTGCACATATTGCCATAAAGGAGTTTAATAAATGGGTGCACCGAATAAGTTAATATCTGTGGTATTTTCTGTTTAAGTACAATTCAAAATTTAATTCCATATCAATTGTTTAAATTCAACAAGACCAATATTTGTTTTTGTTTTCTTTTGTATTGTATAGTTTCTTATCAGGTTTTCATACTTCAGCGCTAATACATGCATTCATTACTTATCAGTAGATTCGCAGTGCAAATGCAATTCTCTTTAACAATCACAATCTGCAAGTGTGAGTTGTTTGTGCTACGATTATGCCAAAATCATTCATGGTTTTTTAAAATGCAAGTTGTTTAACAGCAATATGTATATTATTTAACTCTGTTCATTTTGATGGAAGTAATAGTGGTGTTGTGTGTTTTGGTCGTCTTTTTTTCTGTTAAGGTATACCAGAATACATTTTTACTGAGAAATGCTTGAATACAATATAAATATGCTTATACAATATAAATATGTTAGCATGCCATAATATAGTATTTTACTACATTTGGTTGGAAGTATCAGTGGTGTTGTTTGCTTTGGCCTTCTTTTTGTATATTCTGTTAAGGTATACAAGAATACATTTGGTTGTAAGTATTAGTAGTGTTGTTTGCATGGTGTAGCATGCCATGATCTCGTGACTCTCCGTGTAGCGAACCAACAAAGTACTGCAATATACTGTTGTTTAATCGAACGAACTAATTCATGTCCTCCAGTGATCGTATGCCAATCCATCATAAAGCGTTAGACAAACGCAGAGTTAATCGCAGAAACAAGTCACCCACCGAAGAAACGCGAAAGCGAAGTAAGATGTTGACCAAGTTAACGCGTGGAGCGTCTAAAGCCGACCTGAAATCAGAGCCGCCGGCAAGGCCGACAACGCCGAAATATCTGAAGGACTACTTTGATTATGACAAGAACAGCAGTAGCGAGGAAAGCGCCAGTGACGAAGGTGAGCGTAGCGCGTAAGAACACGACCATTAAATACACACAACTATGATTTAGCTTACATGTTTTTCAAATGTTACTAAATATAATTTTACTAAACATGTTGTTTAAATTTAAATGTATATACTGACTTATTTTTTTCAAAACTGCAGATTCTTTTCCCCATTATTTGCAAACTTATTATTATTTTTTTCATATCATGTATCCAAGTTGTACATATATGGACTTGTTTATTGCTTTTTTTATATTTGTTTTCTCGATAACTGGCTAACTTATGATGCTATTATATTATCATGTATCCAAGTTGTACATATATAACTTTTTAATTGCTACATGGTTTGAAATGAATGCGTACCACACAGTGCTGTAAAGTGAAAACGTCAATTCAAGGTATAGCTCGACAACGTTGATCTGTTATGATCTGTATCAGCTTATAGTTCCCACCAGCCTTATATACTGAATTAACACTCAGGATTTCTTTGCGCACGGGTTTCACGAGTTGTAAATGCTACCATAATGATGCAGTATATTTGCTGAGTACCGGTATTCCTTTTCTATTTAATTCGTTCTCAACACGAAAACCGGTACATTCATATTTACGGTATGTTAAGACCTCATTAATTACATTCGAATACGTATCTAATGTGGGGCTTTAATAAATTAACAACTTTAGATAAGACAAAAGGGCCAGCTAAAACCCTGGACATGAGTCAGAAGATCTACCTGACTGCCTGCATCAAAGAGGGCGTGGCACCTAGACGGCGTCTTCTAAAGGGACTTACGCAGGACGGTCTGAACGTGAACAATTGTACCCTTGCACCGAGCGACATTAAGGCGCTGGCGTATGCTCTAACGGTGAGTAAAATACTTTTCTTAATTTACACTGTTTTTTAAGCTTCTACGGCACGGCTTTGACGGAGACAAAGATGACAATCTCGTTTTAGAGATTTGATGTAGAGTAAGATCATTTGTTTTAAGTACCTATCATCCTCAAAAAGGGTATGAATGGGATTCGTCATTTCGTAAATAATTAAAAGTGTTTACCTACAAATGACAATGGTTAAATAACGTGTTGGTATTATTATGAAATATAAATAATGCTTATATAATTATAACGTTCACAATATAGTCATCATAAAACACATCAAATCTAAATCATTTTAGTTTAAACATATTTATTTCTTATGGCATGTACAATATACACAGATGTTACACAATATAAGCAGAAAAGGATTGAAACGAAAGAAGCAAGTTCTTATATAGTTTCTCCCCTTAGAATTAATATTTACACATGGAAGTGGCAGTGTTTAAAGACTACACATTTCATGATATATGCCAGTAGTAACAAGACGGGATATAAACATTTCAAAAAGTGAGGTGATCAAGGTAGGATGAAGGATTTTGGTTGTGGGTCAATGTCAAATTGATGCAACGTCGAGTCGGGATCGGATTGTTATAAGAAACGCTTAGATTCGGTGATGTATTGTTGGCCACAAAGAAAGATAGTAGAGTTATCATCATCGTTTAGGGATGTATTGCCAAAGAGGAGCGTATCAAGGTCTACAGGACTTATAATTCCTAAAACATTGTTCATTAACCTTGTCCGTATTACGCTATAATAAGAACATGTGAAGAAGAAGTGGAAGTTAGACTCAAATTCTCCACAGCGACAAAGAGGAGAATCAATAATATTTTTAGCGTAAAGGTGCTCATTAAGGGAACTGGATTTGGTCCTTAATCGCGTGTGAATGACTTGAGAATGACGTTTACCTATGTAATAGTACGATGGTGTTATAACTTTGTTCCTGTTAAGTTTAGATTTAAATACATTCAACGATTCACTATTTTTAACATCATCTGGTAGGTTATTCCATTTTCGAGTGACTGCGGGTACGAATGAATTGTAGTAAAGGGTTGTTCTAGATTCGGAAGTACGTAAGTCATTAGCATTGCGAAGATTATACCTAGCAACAGATCCAACATGTTGGGGTACAAGGTCGCATAAATACTGTGGGGTAATCGAATTTTGCATTTTGTAGAATAATGTTAATTTATGTTTGTCACGGCGGTCCTGAAGCGATTCCCAGTTAATTTCCTTATGCAGGTCAGTTAATGAAACTAGTTTAGACGATCCACAAGCGATTCGCGCTGCTTCATTTTGAATTTTATCAATTTCGTTTTTTTCCGCTTGGGTGCAATTGTCCCATATCACATCTGAATATTCGATAAGAGGTCGAATAAACGATATGTAAATTATTTCAAGAGATTTCCGATCAAGTGTGAACCTTAGTTTTCGCATAATATTAATTCGATTCCATGCTTTTTCTGTTATGTATTTAATATGGATGTTCCATTTACAGTCTTTAGAGAGGAAAACCCCTAGATGTTTGTGGGAACCGACCTCTGGTATTTGTTTAGACATCATTGTAAAAGTACATTGATTTGGATGTTGCTTTCTGGAGAATGTTAGGGATTCAGATTTTGAGGGATTAAATAATACATGCCAATCTAAAGCCCATTTAGATATTTTGTTGATATCACTCTGTAGTATTGTATTTGAGATGATTGGATCATCGATAATAATGTATAGGGAAGTGTCATCAGCAAAAAGGCGAATATTACTTTTGATGTCGTAAACGATATCATTAATAAAAATTAAAAATAACAGAGGCCCTAATATGGAACCTTGGGGAACACCGGCTTCTAATATTGCCCAGTTAGAGACTGCGCCTGGAAGTACTACGCGTTGTCGTCTATTATGAAGATAATTAGTAAAACAGGATAGTAACTTTCCTCGAATGCCAATAGCATTTAGTTTATGGAGAAGACCTTTGTGCCAGACCTTATCAAAGGCTTTACTGATATAAAAAAAGACAGCTTTTACCTCTAAACCATTGTCGAGGGCTTTACAAAACGTTTCATATATATATGTCAGTTGGTTAGTAGTTGAATCACCTGGCAAAAATCCAGACTAAAAAGGCGTAAGTAATTTGTTACTAATGAGGTGATTATATACGTGTTTGAAAATGATTTTTTCGAAAACCTTTTCCAGTGTATTTAAGAGGGAAATTGGTCTATAGTTGCTAACTACTTTTGGGTCGCCATTTTTGAAAACAGCACTAACGTAAGCTTCTTTCCAACAACTCGGCATGATACATTTATTAAGTGAAACGTTAAAGAACTGACAAAGAGGAGTGGACAGTTGATTTTGGCATTCTTTTAAAATTCGATTATTTATTCCATCTGGCCCCGATGCTTTGTCCACGGGAAGTGGTTTAAGAATGTCTAGAACATCGGTAGGTGTAATGCATAGAGACTGCAACGAGTTAGCTATCGGTAAATTAGTTAGTTCCGGCATATCTTCATTAGCGATTTCAATTTTGGACTGACTTTGAAAAAAATTGTTTAGGATATTTGCCTTTTCAAAACAATCGGTTGTGGTAGTATTGTCAATGGGATTTAGGAGTGCTGTATTAAGGTTTTTGCCAGGCTTATTAATAAAAGACTTAAGTATTCTCCACCAGTCCTTAGATGAATGATTGTTTTGTTCGAGTGTATTGCTTAAACTTTCGTAATGCTGATCTTTCGCTTGCCTTATTAATAAAATTGTCTTATTTCTAATTTTACGGAATTAAGACCAATAATAATTTGAGTTTTTAGATTTCGCGTGATGATAGGCACGTTTACGTTTTCTTATCATTCGACGAATGTGCGTATTAAGCCATGGTGGGTCACGCGGTTTAATTTTAATAGACTTGTTTGGGATACAATATTTAGCGTTAGAAACAATAGTATCGGTGATATTAACGCAATAAGTGTTAACATCATCATTTGCAATAGAATCCCAATCAAATGTAGAGAACCTTTCGCGAAGCAGGTCATAATTTCCATCTGCATATTTCCATATGTGACGCTCATATACTGTTGAATTGGGCTTATTATATTTAAATAGACCATATATGGGACAATGATAACGGTTTTGTTGGTCAAGAAAAGGGTCACCAACACCTGTTAAGGCCAAGCTATCAAGATTATTTATTAATAATAGGTCAAGAATAGATGAAGACCCTTCCGTAAAGTGCGTAGGTTCGTCAATAACTTGAGCAAGACCATATTCAGTACACCAAGAATCAAGTTTTCGGGCTTGTGAGGGTTGATTGCTGTTAAGATTAAAGTCTCCGGTTATTATAATATCGGATATACCAGTTTCGATTGCCAAACCGATGGAGTCATCAATTAACTTAGTGTATGCTGCATCCGCGTTTGGTGGTCTATAAAATAACCCAAAAAGAACATTCCTTTTACTCTTAAAGTGTAGTTCAATCTAAATAGTTTCTAATGGAGTAAGTTCAAGATCCAGTCTACGTTCGTAGTGTATAAAATCTTTAACGTATAGCATTACCCCACCGTGGCTGTCCTGTGTTCGATCTTTACGTTCCGGTGTTTGGTATGAGGGGATAAGAAGTTCGTCAGTTACGATTGAATTATTAAGCCAAGTCTCGGAAAAAGATAATAAATCAAAACACGAGAGCTCTGCTGTGATGATGTCCATCGTGTGCCGTATACTTTGTACATTATACTGAATAAAAGAAAAGTTGTTTTGCAATGATAATATATCAGTAAAATTATTGGACTCCGTGGCAGAGGATTCAGAAGAAAAAGTTGATAACGGGCCTGGGTTTTATTCGATGTCTCCAGAAAGCAACATTAATAATGTCAGCCATGTGACTAGCATGACTATAAGAAATATATAAAATATTCGTTTTAAGAAATAAGAATTGGCAATCAAGCGTTTTCCAACTATCATGCGCTTGTATGGTCGTTTAATGGACCGGGACAGTTGGGATTGACTTTTGATTATGTCGATATAAGAGCAATTTAATTGTTGTAAAGTGAGAGCAGAAAAAAAAGATTTAGGAATATGAAAAACAATCCGATCGCTTTGTATCTTGGTAGGATGTTATGGGTATCCATCGTTAAACAAATGAAAAATTAGGTACTGTACGTTATATTTTCGAGTTATAATAGACCAGAAGACTGCAACGAATCCTTCATCCTGTACATAGTCAAAGAAAAAGAAAATGAAAATAAAAAAAGAAATAGGGAAAAATATCAAAATGTATGGATTCATTTTATGAGTAAAGGTCACTTCAATAATTTTTAAGTGCTTAATACATTTTAAACAATTGGTTATTTTGGTGATCGGTTTTCGTGGGCCAAAGACGAAGTGATGCATTCGACAGAGATAACAACCTATAATAAGTTACACATAGATTCTGACGATCAGGAAAGTGATGTTCACAATTTAAGTTAGAAAGTGAGAATTAGGTTTGGCACGTTAATTATGTAATAGTGAGAAAGCAATTTAAGGAAATGTTCACGTGAAGAGAAAAAGAGATTGCTAGATATACTAACTCTGAAATGTGAAAAACTGTCAAAAGTATTACTACCAAAAAAAATAAAAAATAATACGGAATACATGTTAAGCATTAAGCTAAATCGTTAGATATATATGAACATTTACATAATTAATACTTAATTAAGTACACAGTTGTTCAAGCACACTAAAAAGCAATAAAGGATAGCAAATTGGCTCAATCAATATTAGTGCATTGTTTACAAAATAAATATGATTATAACTTAAAGATCATGTATTACGTACACGTTAAGACTGCACACATAAGAGAGAACGACTATCGTTGTATAAGGATTCTGATAATATAGTCAAAATACTACTGCAAACTTTAAAAAATATATGTTAAGCATTAAGTTTAACCCTTAGACATATATTAAAATTTACATAATTAATACTTATTTAGTACACAGTTGTTCACGTAAGAACGTGCGATTTAGATTTGACATGTTAAGTTAATAATTGTTTAAGAGAATTTTATAGAAATGTTTACGTGTAAAAAGAGAGCTTGCTAGATATATTAAATCTGAAATGTAAAATACTGTCAAAAGTACTATTACAAGAAATAAAAAACATACATTCTTAGCATTAAGCTTGAACGTTAGATATATATGAGCATTTACATAAATAATACTTATTAAGGTAGACAATGGTTCATGCGCACTAAAAAGCAGTAAGGCATAACAATAGACTCAATCAATGTATGTACATTGTAAACAATATGCAATATGATTGTATCATAAATATTGATTATTATGTACACGTTAAGACCGCACATTTAAGCGAGATGGACTATCGTTGATCAAGGATTCAGAAAATATGGTCAATAATACTACTGCAAAGATTAGAGAAAAAAACATGTTAAGCATTAAGCTTAAACGTTGGATATGTATGAATATTAACATATTTAACACTTATTAAGTACACAGTTGTTTGCGTGCAATAGATATATTAATTCTGAAATGTAAATACTGTCAAAAGTCCTATTATAAGAAATAAAAACGTGCACTAGATATATTAATTCTGAAATGTAAATACTGTCAAAAGTCCTATTATTAAAAATAAAAACATACATGCTCAGCATTAAGATTAAACTTTAAATATATATGAGCATTTGCATAAATAATACTTATTAAGGTAGACAATGGTTCGTGCGCACTAAAAAGCAGTAAGGCATAACAATAGACTCAATCAATGTAAGTACATTGTTTACAATATGCAATATAAAATATTAAATATTAAAATTTGATTATTTTGTACACGTTAAGACCGCACATTTAAGCGAGAACGACTGTCGTTTTTCAAGGATTCTGAAAATATGGTCAATAATACTACTGCAAAGATTAGAAAAAACAACATGTTAAGCATTAAGCTTAAACGTTGGATATGTATGAAATTATACATAATTAACACTAATTTAAGTACACAGTTGTTCACGTGCACTAAGAAATAAAAATGGAAAGCATAACGAATTAACTCAGTCCTATGTAAGTACATTGTTTACATTATGCAAAATGAGTATGTCTTAAAAATTAAGTATTACTGTTAGACTGCATAATTTAGACGTTAGATATATATGAACATTTTTATATTTAAAACCTTTTTAAGTCTACAATTGTTCACGTGCACAAAAAATAGTAACGCATAACTTTTAGACTCGATCAAGTGTTAGTACATTGATTACAGATGCAATAAGACTATGTCTTAGATGTTAAGAATTACGTGCTCGATTAGACTGCACGTTATATATTTAGGTGGATATTTTCATATTTAATACCTATTAATGTCCATTTTCAACAGTTAACAAGCTTTAATTCATCAGGTTTAAGCTCTCTCAATAACCATATGTTGCTATGCAAACACACTGTGAACATGTTTGTGAAGATACATTCGAATGTATAGTGTTTTATCCGAACTTGCGATTTTTTTATTTTAATTTAATTTTGAAATGTTGCCTGTATTTTATGCAATCACTTGCCTTCAATGATTTGTCTGAGTTTTAAATCGTAATTTTAAAATAACCGAATGTGTGTTTTGTCTATTACAATTGTTTTGGGTCTCATAGTTTGGCAAACTTTTCTTTTCTTAAACAAAAGACTCCAATTTAAAGTAAGGTTTCTTTCTCAAAGTGCATGCAGTTGCGGTTTAACGTTATGCGTATTTGATTTAATTGGGCATTGTCCTTGTGCTGCAGACAAACATGTGCGTGACGTCATTAGATCTGAGCGGCAACGAGATTGGTCGGGAAGGCATGGAATATCTGGTGGAAATTTTGGAAGAGAATATGACCGTCACCGAGCTAGTGAGAAAGCTTTTAAATATGTCATCATGAAATATAGATGTTGCCAATATGTATATGTTTAAAATAAATATATAATCATGTGGTGTCATCGAATTGTTGGGCGCTAATCAGACGATCTTTACAAATGAAAGACAGACAAGTTAAAGCTACGAATTGCCAAGTGTGTGTGTCATGATTTTGCAGAAAATGTAATATCATTCTTTATTTACTGAAATTGGGTTCGTCCAAGTTTTTCAAAATTTAATATTGTTAAAAAAAACAAGTGCATTCGAAAAAGGTTTAAATGAGCGAAAGTATGCGTTTAATTATTGTTTCATCAAACATCTTTCTTTATTTTCAACAAACCATTGCACGTATTTTTCAGCGTTTGTCTAACGCGAGGCTGGGTCTATATGAGGTGCTCCTTCTCACAGAAATGTTGTCAGAGAATATGCGCATCACCACTCTGGAGGTCGCAGGTAGGCAAGGGCGCTGTACACTCACCAATCATTTACTTTGAGTGCATTCTGCATCTTTCTCCAGTCAGAGATGGTCATTTATGTGGGCTGACTTTTGGTTGATGAAAAACTTTCGTTTTCGCTCTCCAGAGTTTTCTCTTTATTTATTATACACTGACTTTTGTTTGGTAAGAGTCAGACTTGTTCTCCGATCTTAGCCAAACTACACAAACATAATTATGAATGGCACCGCAAAGAGCGCTTAAACTATTTTATTGCTGTTAAACATTAGTTCTGAATAAACAATGAATATATTTTTTATTTAAGAAAATGAGTCGCGTTCTGAGAAAACTGGGCTTAATGCATGTGCGTCAAGTGTCATCCCAGATTAGCCTGTTCAGTTCGCACATGCTAATCAGGGACGACACTTTCCGCATTAACTGGATTTTCGTGTAAAAGAGACTTTATTTAAACGAAAAATACCATAAAAGCGAAAAGTGTTGTTCTTGATTAGCCTGTACGGACTGCACAGGCTAATCTGGGATGACATTTTACGCACATGCATTAAGCCCTGTTTTCTCAGAACGCGTCACGTAATGCTGTTGTTCTTCGAAGGCAACGATCTAGATGACGAGTGCGCCAAGTGTTTTGCAGAGGCGTTAAAGGTAACATGTCATAATAAGTGTATATATTACATCTAAATGTGTCTTGTTCTGAGAAAATTGGGTATTTTCCGTTTAAAAGAAGTCCCTTCTTACAGAAAATCTTGTTAAGGCGGAAAGTGTCGTCCCTGATTAGCCTGTACGGACTGCACAGGCTAATTTGGGACGACACATTACGCACATGCATTATGCCCAGTTTTCTCAGAACGCGACTCAAATATAGAAGTAAGTGTATAAACTTCGTATAAAGTACATGTACTTGTATATGTACTGATTAATATTGCATTTCAAATAAACTACTTGTATATGTAGTGGTTTATATTGCATTGTAGATATCAAACGTATATAAATGTAGTAATTTATCAAGCATTTTAGATTTCCTAGTTACGCATCAAGTCGGTGTGTAGACTATCATGTCATGCATATATGCTTTAATATCCACGAAGGCGTGACTGTGGCGTTAAGGTGAGACTGTGCTTTTTTAATTTGCAAAAGGTTTGAGTAAGATTCATTTTACATTTTTAATATACTTAAAATTCACAGAGCATAATAGTTCACTGTAAACAACGTAACCGTTGACACTCATGCGCACAATGAGCTACTCTGTTCATGGTCATTTTGCAGTATAACAGAAAGATCAAGAAGCTGAATCTCAGCCATAACAAGTTCAACGAGACCGGAGGAAAGATTCTTGCAAAATCTATAGGTTCGTAACGCGTTCCACACTATTCAGATAGAACGTAGTAAATACAATTTGTACGTCAACGTTATTTGAGACGTTAATTGAAACTTTAATAAAAGGTAATTACGATTAACAATAATACGTTCATTTGAGAGAAAAATCAAACTCGAATGAAAGATGTGCTATGCCATGTAATTGGCACATCTAACAACCTTCTTCATGGAACAACCTTTTCAGTATCCAAAATAGGAATCTCATATAACTTTGTTTGTTAAAGCCGCAATAATAATGCAAAGTCAACCATTATGATCAACAATCAGTAGGTAAATGGATTTAATAAGCTGAGTTTGGGTTTCTTTCAGAGACGAATGATTGCATCGAGGATCTCGACATGAGCTGGAACTCCATACGGATGCTGGGTGCAATAGCATGGGGAGACACGCTCTACGTACGTACGCACGCATTCAATAGCATAAACACGCCTAGCGTACATGTTCGTACAAATCCAGGCAATATAAAAGGGAGAAACTACTAACGTAATGCAATATGCATTATCATGGTTAAACACGCTTTAGGTACGCATGCAGCAATACAATAGCATGGGGATACACGCTTTACGTAATCACGCAGGTATGCATATGGAGCGGTACGCGTTACGTCTGACATCAAGCATACACTATCATCGGAAGACACGCTTACGTAAATTAGCAATTAATAGAGGGGGGGGGGGACGCTTTACGTACATACACAAGCATGCGAAAGCATGGGGAGACACCCTTTACGAACGCATGCAAGCATGAAATAGAATGTGGAGACATGCTTAACGCACGCGCGCCAGCATGCAATAGATTGTGGAAACGCCGTTAACGTATGAACGCAAGCATGCAGTAACAAGGGGGGACAAGCATTTCTTACGTACACAATAGCATGTGGAGATACGCTTTATGTACGAACTCAATCACATAATAGTATTATGTACAAACGCAAGCATGAAGTAGCATGACGCGACACGGTTAACGTACGTTCGCAAGATTGCAGTTTGTACACAGCCATGCAATGGTAGGGGTAACCACGCAATACGTACATACGTGAGCAGGAAATAGCATATGTGAGATACGCTTCAAGAACGTGCGCAAGTATACATCAGCAAAGAAAGAAACACATGTTTAGCGTAACTACACAAACATGCAATCAGAGCTCCAGATAAGGATTTAGACTTAAGGGTATTTCACCCCCTGATATTATTGCCAATGCGTATTTTACTCCTTTGTTTCAGCCATTAAGGGTTAGGAATATTTAGGGGTATTTTCCATTTCCATAGAAAACGGAAAAAAGTAAAAGGCGTGTTTAATCTAGAAATAGTATTATTATTTGTTATTTATATTATTAAATGCAAACAGAATATATTTAAAATGACGATATGAACAGACTTTCTTTAAAAATATTCACGCAAGTTGCTTAAAACGTCCCTTTTGATCCACAAACATGATGGGCCGCAATTTTTATTGCAAGCTTATTTTGATTGACTTACTTTGATTCAAAGGTTATATCACACTAAAAACTTAACTGGATTATTGGTTAAACCGGTTACGCACTTTAATCGATTTAAAATACGTACCAAGATTTGTAAAGCGTTTTGATACGTACTGGGCCGATTATTAATGCGTCTTTTTTTATTTTTCAATGCGTAAATACGCAGATACGCCTCTTATCTGGAGCTCTGCATGCAATAGCATTTTAGACTCGTGTTACATATGCCAGAATGCAAAAGCATGGGCATAAACCTATAACGTACGAACGCAAAATATGATGAAGTATGGAGAGCTGCTTTTTATGTATGCACGCACGAATGCTATACGACGGAGAGACACTCTCTTTAAAAGTGCACAAGCATGCATTAGTATGGATCACACGCTTTACGTACGTACGCATGAATGCAATATTATGGAGAGACAGGATTACCGTACGTACTCAAGCATGCAAAACATTAGAAGACGCGATATACGAATTAACACAAACGTTGTAATATCATCGAGAAACACGCATCACGTACGTACGCATGTATGTAATGGCACGGGGACACGATTAACATTCGTTCGTAATCATCTGATAGCATGGGAAGAAACAATTAACAAATGTACAAAGCGCTCAGTAGCATAGGGACACACATTTGTACGATGTGCATGCGAACGCTATCTTGAAATAGCATGACGATACACATTTTCCCCATTGATGGAAAAAGGTACCATGTGCCTCTTATTTCAAATGTCACGTGGTACCTTTTTGCACCTATATGGCGATTTGAAGTACGTACAAAAGCAGGCAACAACATGGGGAGACAGGTTCTACATACCTACGGAAGTATTTAACACACGTCTTGCACTTGCAGATAATTAAATCTGATCTATGTGTAGTGCGTATATATCAAATGTTAATATTAGAAGCTGTTACCTACTCGTTTAAACACAGTACTTGACATGTGTGTTTTTCGGTGGACACAACAATGCGTGCATGTGTGTTTAAATGGTGGATTTACACAAA
>NC_068355.1:156868214-157029437 GCF_020536995.1 Dreissena polymorpha
TTACGAGAGCAAAAACATAAATTCTCAAGACGCATACATCGAACATTTTCTTTACAATATTCGATGGACATGCCAAGCACCGTGTCTCGAATCAAAGAAATATGTTTCTTCGCACATGCTACCTATTCGTGACATCGAATGCAATGCTCACAAACTGTACAACATTAAATGCGAAGACTTCGATTCTCAATAGAAATCGAAAACACTGGACCATACCCATTTAGTTTAGCCGATGAGGTATACGTGCTTCCACCAAATGCCTAATCAGTGTATCGATTTAGAGAGACTGAAAATGCAAGTGTCCCACGTTTTTTCTCATGTTACAAACCGATACTCGTGCCCCAATTTGAGATTGCTAACATATACGAAGACATCATCAAAAGTTTCAAGAACGAGAAACCTTTTCCTCAATTTTGTTCAAACATTCACTAGTATTGGTAACGAAATGGCAGAAATGATTATATCGGGTTGTCAATTTACGCCTTGTGGATACGTGTGGCAAAAAGTGGGCACGAGCCACCGAATATAAGATCTGTTCAAATCAAACCTTTTCAAAAGTTTGTCATGAAAGTGGTTAACCATGTACATTTCCAATGCCAGATTTTGTTCAAATTATTGTGTCTTGTTGATCCTAATGATGCTAGGAAATCGAAATAAACTATAAAATGCAACTGTATTGTTCGTGTTCATTTGAAACCATGTGTAGCGATAGCAAGCGCGTTTGTTCGAAGACTGAAAGATGCATGCAATGCGGAATGTGATATCGTACAGTTTGATGATTGCTTGACAATTGATACGTTTTCGCAAAAAGTCTATACGGAATCTGTTCTAAATCATACATTTGGTTGAGCATAAAAAGTCATTTTTCGGCCAGAGAACATCCTCAACTATATTAACGATAAATCAAAAGTTGTTCATATCTTCAATTTAAAGTTTTTGCGCGAACAAATACTGGAATGATCAGTCTGGTATACGGATTCAACCATCAAAACCACTAAACGAATTTCACACGTATGGTCAACTAGGCGAAAAGGTCTTGCTAAAATATCTCAACGAAACTGATCCGAATTACACATACGTGTCATCAGGAAAGATTCTGCTTCGCAATATTCCTTGTTTTGGTGCAACGCCAGATTACCTTATGCTAGAACGAACTGTGACCAAGCCTTCTAAACTATACGACTTTGTCAAAAATGCGTATGGTATTTGTGAAGTCAAAACCTCATTGACTCCAGATAAATTTGATCACTGCATCAAACTGAATGAAACAAAGATACACGTTTTGCTGCACTCAGCATATAAGTATCGATATATTCTTCGTGGTTCTGAAACAAAGAAACCAGATGTATACGCAAAAAAAACATACAACTGGATTTCTAAACCTATGATTGATATTATGATCAAAAGCTACGAGGAAACAATATCCATTACTCTACATGACTTCATGCAAGACGTGAGTAAACGTTTCATCGATAAAACTATATACGTGAATTTGCTATCGAGTGATAGAGGAAAGCAAATTCTTGGACAGTGTCTTGTATTTCGTGATCACAGAAACGACCAAGATACTATCGCAATATCTGTATTTTATCTGTTTCTCAATAGAGACGATCAGTGCACTCCAGAATATTTAATACGATTCGATTTTAAGCTACCAGCGGTTCTGTTCGATCATTGGGAGAAAGACATTAGTGACAAATTTTACAACGACTATTCGAAACAATGTTCCCTTGTATAAACGTTTGTGGCTATCTTGGCTTGTTTAATGTTAAAGAAAGCGATGTTAAATATGCCCTGAATAAAGAGCTAGCAAAACAACTGATTGCTTCAAATGATACTTTTAACATTCCGTTAGTCGTATCGCATGTCAATTTTCGAGTAGACCTAACTGTTGGGTTTTTGACCGAGCTGACAATTGATAGCCGAGGTCTTTATTGCAAAGGCTTGATAAATAACGCTGCGTTTCTAGAAGTGCAGAATCAAATGAATGACGACTTTATCAATTTCTTCACCAAAGCAACACCTTCGCCGTTCTTGTATCTCAAGTCATGTTTACCATGTTTCAGTCTTTCTCATGATAAAAAGTCATTGACTATAAAACACGTTGCACTGGTTGACCTCGGTGCAAGGCGAGGCACGCTAATAAATTACAGCTATGCAAATCAAAACGTTCAACCAAAACGGTATGCAAGTAGCACTAATGATATTTTCATAGCATTGGGATGTTATTCGAGAAACGCATTAAAACACGGCCGTGAAAGAAACGAGCTCTTATTTAAGGACGCGCTGTTATGTGATAATCACGACACCGAGTTTATTTGTGCGGAGAAAAAAACTATTAACGCTATTCCATGTGAATATCTGTCTACAACAAACATGGATAGCGAAAATATGACCAGCGCCCTTGCTCTTATAAGCACAATAGCGTCTGCGTTAAACCAACAGAAAGGTCAAAAGCGAACGTATAGTGGTACCGATGAGGAGCCTCCTTGTAAACGATCTAAACTCGAACCAGTGGTACATGCCACTGAAACCTTGTTATCATCTACTTCTAAGGAGTCAAACATACGTGAAGAGTTGAACGAATTTAAACAGCACATGCAAAAACTGCAAACGGACTTTCTCGCGGCTCAAACTAGTATGCTCAAGGAAGTATTCAGTCCAGTAATGAGAGCCCCACAACCGCAGTATTACCATCAACCACAGTATCAGAGTATCCCAACGCAAATTCCCCCAACGTTTGTACAACAGCCTATTGTTCCACAAACCTTACCATCTCCTGTTATGTCGGAACAGAAACCTGTGACGCCCGTTCAGCAAGAAACGAACTTTATACCAGAAGTGAAACGAAATGAGGAAAGGTCTGCAGAGACTGCGCTGATTGAAGCGGGGATGCAAATCAACGAAAGTGAACATTTGATTAATGAATTGTTTCGACAGTTTATTGAGAAAAATTTCACAGTTAAAGCGAAATGATTTGATATGTTGTGACAAATAAAATTCTATGAACACTATTTTTGTATTGTATGATTTATTGTCATGCATAACACTTATTTTGGTTTAAGCATCGATTGCTTCATGAAATCTATCCTCGCAGGGCATTGGTGATCTAAGTCTGTCTCAGTAATGTCTCGAAATATGTTGTTGCAATAAACGCACTGTACTCTATCAATAATATAGACAAAGCCCTTATTTGCCAATGCTCTCTTATTGAGATGTGACAGTTTCGGCCAAGACTGAAATGTTTTCAGTCGATCTTTGTACCTAGGAAAACGAGTAGCAAGATTGTTTTGATCTCGTCTTGATGCTAGAGCATTTTCAATATAATCGAGGAATATATCAAAACACATTTCGAAACCTTCTAGTTTGTAGTTTATTCTATAATGAAGAATGTTTATACGAAAAAACAACAACGCATGTTATATGTTCAGTAGTTTTTATTGTTCATCTACAAAACAGCAAAGAATGGCGAATTCTGTCTAACATATGAATCAACAATTTGCGACAAATCATCCACTGCATTTTGCAACATTGAACGTTGCCGATACAAATACAATTGATTCTCAAGTTCATTGATAAAAAGAAATGTTACTGTAAGTAGCGCAAACATGGTAAATCTATTCAAGCCAATCTAGGTACTCGTCTGGATTGCACTCTGGGCACATCAGAGCTCCAATCTGATTGTAGTGGTCATCACCTTCCCAACACGGTTTCAGGTTAACAAGTTCTGGAACTAACTGTTCAACAATATTTGTGAGTTTCATCAATTGTCTGAAATCACTGTACGTTAACAATATTCCTTCGTCGCTGTCAATAATTTTGCCATGAATTTTGGTTCGCTTCCGAATATCTACGATGGCGCTCAAGTGCGACGTTTCTTGTATAGATCTATGTATCGTTACATAGAAATTGCCACCCAAGCACCACTCCGATTCATAGCCAAATGATTCTTCATTTATGCCATCAATTGCCAGAAGAATTGAATTTGAGTCTTTCGTAAGTTGTTTCCACTTTTGAAGCGATAATGTTAGTTTTTGAAGTCCGCACAGTGTTATCGTTGGCACACAATAATCATCACCAAAGCATATTTTCATTACAAGAGAGCTGCTAATGTTAAATGTTGCTCCTTCGATTTCCATTTTGCAAATGACCTAATAAGTGTGTGTATGAGCGCTTATATACGTTTTTTGGTATAACAATGCACTATTTCGTTGAATGTTATGTATAGAACATGGATACGGCTATAATCATCGTATTGATATCTTTTCTATGCGCAATTGTCATGACGCTTCTGTCTTGGTTTGCTACCAAGTGTACAAAGAAAAGTACTAGTGAACCCAGTGTGCTTTTGTATGGTCAAACTGAGTGCTTGCTGGAAAACGATATACCATAGATAAAAACAACACACAATTTTGTTTCAAAAATCTATTCAACGTAACAGTGTCCAATGCATTTCATATCTTCGCATATCCAGCAAATATGCTCGTAAACGTAGTCGTCCGTCCACACGATGTCTGGCAAGGCATGAAAGACCGTTTGGGTTTGCTCTGAAAATAGACAAGAAGACATCGTAAAAACTAGTCAAACATTTGATAAATATTGTTCAAATTTTGTGAAACGAAACAAATAAGTAAACAAGCATTGTCAACAAACATACCTGCTTCGTACTGCCGTATTTCCTCGTCCCAATTTTCTGTCTCTGGAATGTGGAACAATTCTCTCTCCCAATCCTCAGTTTGTGGTACGACGAACATTGCAAAGTATGTTGAGATGCGTTTTCTTTGATAGCTTTTTGAAGAATGACCCATTTGAGTTCGAGTTATGCTTTTCTATCAGAGCCAACATGTGCTTGATTTTGATTGGTTGGCTGAATCGTATATAAATCGTTGTCAGAATTCATCTTGACACAAAATTGAAATTGGCAAAAGTCGAAATAAATCATGTCAAGCAAAGAAGCGTGCTATCGCTGGATGTGGATGATAGAGAAGAGCGGTAGTTTCAAGCAATGGCTTGATCGACAAGAAACTCTTACAACAACGAGGTGTGGAAATGACAGAGTCGCTTGCAAGAAATGGATGGATACGATATCGAAGCTGCAACCGACGGTCATTGATTTTGAGATAGAAATGCAATGTAACACATGTGGCGAGAAAAACAACTGCACAAACATATGCCGAAATTGCAAGAACATGTCCTGCATCGCGTGTATTAAGAAAGAAGACGTATGTCAGTGGTGTGGTGAGGTCCAGGGCTACGCACGAAACAGAGGGGCGAAACAGAAAACGTTTTCAGCTTAACTGTTGCTTTTGTGATAGACTTGGCGAGTTAATTGACGATTGACAAGTGTATGAATATGATATTTGATTACTTGCTGTTCAACCGAAGATTTTGTGTGTGAATAAAGTACGCTGTAATCCAATACAATTGTTGTTATATATTTGCTAGTCAGGTTTTTTTAGATTTTCTACAAACAAACGCAAATGTTGAGTAGAACAAATTTATTAACGATAAATGTTATACAATTTATGTTTGACCAAAAAAAGGCTTAACAAACAGATTAGATCCTGTCATCGAACCAGAACCGAAGTGAAATTGTTTCTTTTCGATCGCAGGAGCTAACCCAACCATGTTTATGTATTCGCAATTCGGAGAATGTTTTTGATGTTCTAGCCAAGCGTTGTCGTCTGTTTTCCATTCGTGGCATTCGATACCGCAGCAAAAACATTTCACCCTGTCAGATTTGCCGAGGTATACAAACCCGCTGTGAGCTAGTGCATATTTGTCAGGTCTAATTTGGGATGGCCAATATTGAAACGTTCGTAGTCTTGCTTGAAAATACCTCAAATTGTTTTTATCAGTTTGGAAATCTGGAACCTCCATTTTTCGTTCAATAACCTTAACCCATTTCATTCGGCAGAAAATTGCCCAGCAATCAACTTTCGAACTTAGGATGGATCGACCTAATTGTTACAGAGTTATTATTGCTGTGAATTGACAAATGGAAACATGTGCAATGATTTCAGCAAAATGTTTCTCGCACCATTTACGTCTCTGTGTGTGTTATATTCGCACTTAATGCAATAATATGTTTCACTCTTTCCAAGATTGTCATCCTTTTCACCACACACTCCACAGGTCTTCGAAGTGTTTGCCTCATTTTGAACCTCCAATATGCAGTCGGTGTTGGTGGTTCGGTGAGTTAGCCTTTGGCGAAATCTGTAATGTTGCCAAGATAGCAAATCCCTTTTGGCTCGTTTTGAAAGCGGTTTTGGTCTGTCTGTCTTTACCAGTTGCGCTACATTGATTTTACCCAGTGCAACATATTTATACTCTTTGACGAGATGCGAGGATAGCTTTAAGTGAATATCATCAACGAACGTTTTAAGTTTAAAGTGTATTTTCTTCAGTGATACAATCCGTTCCTGTGCTGCTTTTTGCTGCTTTTTCTTTTGCGCTTTAGTCAAATGCTTATGGGCATGATCAATTTTATCGTGGAGTTTACGTATCACATACTGCTTGTCTTCTTTAATGCCAACTTGGAAAACACAACAGTCAATAGGGTCATATACTGTAGCAAACGTTCTACCACCAGGATCAATGCCACATACACGTTTCTCTATCGTATCGTTTGATGCATTTCTCCTTGTATACTTAGAATCACAGGGAATATTCATGATAAACATACCATCAGCACGCTTGACAATTTTAACATCGTGATCAATAGGCGGTATTTTTGTTATCGGTTTAGCAAGTTTTAAGAATCGTTCTTTGGGTTTAGACCGCTTTTCAAAATTGTCCGGCATCATACAGATATATCGGTTTAGCATATTATCGGTAGACACATCTTTGTCTGAAAGATGTCGTAGTAACACTTTTTGAACACAAAACGATCCCTGAATGATATTTGATACAGACATGGGTCGTATTAGTTTTGATTTTAGTGACTTAGCCGACTTGTAAGACGTACAAAAGTTTTTGCACGATGTTAGTTTTATATTTGACATTTTGTTGTTAAAAAACCAGTCATCGTTTTCCATCCTATAATATGGATCAACATCGTTGGCAGTTGTTTTGCAAACAATTTTCTGTAGCTCGAATAGGTGTGGTCGTTGACCTTTTTCGTCTACTAACCACAAGCACCAATTATACGTATAATTTGAAACGCGAAGCATTTCGTTGAGGACTTGCTTTTGATGTTTAGTAGGACGAAGTCCAACCGAAAACGACGTTAAAATTTTATCGGACTGTGTCTTTTGCTTTTTGACACTCGCAGACTGTAACAATTGAATCACATCGCAATCAGTTTTCTCGTGATTAACCATATCCTTTCTTCTTATGTGCTCCCACCAATACCACATACTTTTGTGTTTGTGGACGTTTGCAGCATCCCATAATGTAAAATTCTCTCGTTTGCGTTTCATGGCTGTACAATAAAAAGCAGGCAAAAAATGTGTTTGCTTATATACTTATTTTTGATAAACTTATTTCAGGGCGATACGAATGAAACCGTATCCCGACTCAAATGGGTTAACATTGGACAAGAACATATATCTTTTTTTCACAAATCAATCAAATGTAGATTCGAATCGTTTCAAAAATATCTGCACGGCACATAGCACACGTCTGTTTATCCATCATACGAATTGTACAATCATCACAAAATGTGTGACCACAAGGAATCAAAGCAATGCTTTTTTCTGACCAAAAACAAATTTCACAAAGCTGTTTTTGTTGTATCGCTTTTCGCAACGTTTGAATTTGACATGTGAGTTTCTTTTCTTTCTCCAGCCAAATATCTAAAGTGATAGTTGTGTCGTTGTTTTGTGACATGTTGTTGCGTTGAAGCTATATGTTACACTGATTAACCCATGAAGAAACAACTCAACAAATATGTACTAGTTTTGTGATTTTATTTTTCCTCAAAAATGATACACGCATTCTGATTGTCAATATCTTGCTGCGCAAGAGCATACGCCACTTCAACTTCAAGGTCGTCTATCTGGCTCAAGACATCTTCTTCCCAAGGCGATGGTAGTTGAAAACTGGCGATTTCTTCGTCCATCGCAGTAGAATGATCTGTCACTGAAATGAGAAATAAAACAGTTATTGCAATGTAGTATGGATATCATTTGAAAAACAAATCATACAATTTTCTAACATAGCATACCTTGTTTTTCTTGTTCGTCGTGTATCTCGCCAAGGTAGGATTCGAGTTCTTCCCAAAACAGCAGATCGACCTCCACATCTGTAACAAACAATAACAATCGTTTAGTACAGCACATGTGAAATACATTTCAATACAAACAACAAACACAACTGAAAAAAAAACTTACCAGCACATGTTAACTGATTCTCATCCATGATAGTTGATTCAGACGAAACGTTATTGCTTTCATTGGACATGTTTGCGCTTCGGAAGTTAGAACTGTAATGACATATTTGACAACATCTGAAGTCTTTTATACGTTTCTACGCGAGAAACAACGTACAAAAAAAAATAAACAAACAAAGAATGTTAGTTGTTTTCAAACGGCATTAGGCTAGCTGTGCCCGTATTGTTCCTTTTATAGTTGACCTACAAAGTGGACAATTTTCCAATGCTGTTATGCATTGCCCACAGACGGCGAAGTGCGAGCACGGAATGATGATAATGGAACACTGTTCAGCCAAGCAAACTTTGCATAGAATGTTGTTAGACATTTGCGTGTTTTCTTCCACAATACTTTTGAGATCAATTGGACTCTTGATGTTGTTATCGATGACAAAAGATGCGCCGTTATCATGTTTCATCAAGGTTGTTGAACAATGTCCATTTGCTGATTCGTTTCCTTCTTCCAAAAAATCAACTGCACTGCATAACTCAAGTTCGTTTGACTGTGTTAGGACACTCTCAATGAAAGTGTCACCCTTGCATTGCCGAACATGCCCACAAAATGGAAATATTTCAGCGTGCTCCTCCCAAATATCTGTCCGCGTACCACGCGATGGAAGTATCACTAAACAGTGAAAACACCTAAGACAGTCGATAGATTTTTCATAGTAAAATCCAGCCATGGCTATATCCATGTTTGATATGGTTTTCTTAGTTCGTCCATTCCATCTTTCCAATGAGCTAATTCTTTTATGTAACATGTTTTGGTGCTTATTTCGTGGCCTTGGATCCAGTATTATTCCGACATTGTTTCGCAGTATCTGACAAATGTCTTCGATCGTGAACTCCTTGCCTTCCATCTTAATTTTTTGACAAGTCATCGTTTTCTGTCTTGGTATACATGACACCCTTGTCGTTGAGTCATCGCTAGGACAGACAATATTCGCTAGGAATTCTTCCATATCAGCCGAGTTATCATTGCTTTTACGTGACATGTTTTTGCTTCGAAGTTCAAAACGATAATAACATGTTTGACCACATTTGAGGTCTATCCATGCATTGAGATTAGACATATTATGTTTGAATACAAAGCAACATTTGAACAAAAAACAAAGACAGCATGTGAGTTGTTTTCAATTTATTGTTCAACTTTTTACTTACAACAATAGAACTTCTTTGCCATAGCCAAGAATTTTTCTCACCAACTCCCAATCAACAACAATAGTGTTTTCAGCTTCAACTAATGATTTCAGTAACAATTTCATGGTTTCATTTTTCTGTCGTTTCCAGGATCGGAGAATGTGAAAGATTTTGTAAACTCTTGACCCATCGACATCCATCTGTTCATTTATGTTTAGATACACCGGCAACAATTCCCATCCTTCGCTAATACAAGCTGATATGTTGGCAATTTCCTTGTCAGTGGGTATTGTGTTGATCGACATGATTGTGTGTTATGGGAGAGAAATGTTACGGTACTCTATATACCCTTTTTTCACAAAACTGTATACAATTTCTTCAAACCATTTCTAGCAAATCTAAAATGTCAAGTAATCTATCTCAGGAGTAACGTTATCAAACATCAAATACCGAATTCAACAAATATATAATCATATATGCTCAAAAAACATATCACGCTTTCAAATATCGTATCTTGTAAAATACAGTGAAGCTAGGTATCTAGTCAACAACCGCAATCATATGCTACGAAAATCAGTTTCACCCGCGCTATGAGAAAAATCATATATCATCATCATATTCATAATCATAAACATCATCATCATATTTCATCATCATAATCATAATCATCATCATGCAAAACTCAGAACCAGCAAAACACGAGCAGCTTTCAAATATCGTTTCATGTGAAATGCAATGTAGCAATGTATTTTGTCAACAAACACTCGAGAGCTTTCAAACATCGTTTCATATGAGAAACATTGTAGCAAGGTATTTTGTTAACAAACACACGAGCAGCAACTCGAAATCGAGCCTATGGGTATTTGGTCCCGCGAAAAAATTAATTGCGTAGGAGTGTGAGTCATTTCAGCGTTGCATTGTTATTGCATGCCTATTATCAGCGAATGTTCAAGCTTTAAATATAAACTGTTTTTGTTTTAACATAGAGCGGTCAATAGTTTCACTAAAAACGGATTAGGAAATTTTATCCTGTACGTTTCAATCATGCACTCAATGGAAATTCGTTGGTTCATTTCAATCGTGGATGTAGCAACTCAAAATCGAGCCTAGTGGCATTTGGTCCCGAGATTATATTGACTGTGTAAGAGTATGAATATTGCAACTGAGCAGCGAGTAGTATTCGTGTTATAACCAAAGCCGGGACTTGCACCCAGATTTCTTCTCCCTCGAAGAAGGAAAAGCGTTCTGCGTTGAACTACTGTGGTTGTGTTAACACGTTTCATACAAGCTACATGATCAAGAGGTGTCACTCAACGTTTTATACGGGCTTGTGACCGTTCTTTTCACAGCAAAATGAAAAGAGCCGCTTTACCACCTTGCGATATGCAATACGGACTAGCATACTAGCAAACAATATAGCCTTTACTTTTGCCATGCATTAACGAAGAAACATTGGCCTTTCGGCGATGGCTAAACCTCAGAAATCCCATTTAAATAGATATTTTTTTCACATCTTGCAGAAATGTTCTGTTGCATAATTTCTCAAAATATCCTAAATCAGATAATATACAATAACATGTGGACATCTGTTCCAGTATCTTGCAAGACGAATAACTATTTGTGGAGCTGTAACATAGCACAACCTTAGATATGTTACTGCCTTTCAACTGTGTTATTTTATCAAATATATTTCATTGATCAGACACGACAGATTTTCATTTCAACTTCACGTGAACAAAACACGTTCGTATCAAACTGCAAAATCGCATTGTAGTGTTTGCAGACCAGCTGCTGCTGAGAATTTTCTTCTACTATACGAATGTGCCTACATATCTGTTACATCAATGCATCATATACTAGTATTTTATCTTACAACCAAACCATAGCATTGAAGTAATACTGCTTTTCAAACAGCGCTTGTTAATATCAACCTAGGTAGCAAACTATGCGATCGAGTGTAGATTTGGCCAAGAGGCAAAAGTAGTTAATATCGCAAACTGTTATGTATATAGATTTTTTTCATCCATATTTTGTATTATGTGTGAAACAAAACTGCAAACTACTGTGTACACTCGAAAGCTTACAAACGAGATGATTGACCAGCGCTTGTCAATATCAACTCAAGTAGCTAACTATGCGATCGATTGTAGATTATATAGTGTGTTTTGTTCGTATATTCTACAAGCGCAATATAAAGGCTAAATACTGTTGAACGTTTGTGTTAATGTGTCTCACTGAAAGACAAGTAATACCAATAACGAGCCGTTGTACAAAATGTGTATGCGGTCAAAAGCGAGTAACTGCTTTGAGTTTACGAGTCACTGCTTGCTAGTTGCAACGCAAGTAGTTTATTTCGTGCAATTAATGTTCAACGCAACACTTAGTAGCATAGTTTGTGGCCGTATGGCAAAAATCGATTGTATTCCTTAAATAAGGATAGGATGATGAATATTGCTATTGAGCAGCGAGTAGTATTCGTGTTATAACCAAAGCCGGGACTTGCACCCAGATTTCTTCTCCCTCGAAGAAGGAAAAGCGTTCTGCTTTGAACTACTTTGGTTTTGTAAACACGTTTCATACAAGCTGCAGAGTGTAGTTTTGCTATGATTTGTGTACTGACTCGTGACCGTTTCTCCTATTTGAGTACAAGAAATGTCGCTTTACCACTAAATGTTTGTTTAACTTACTGTCGTTTCAAAATGGGAACATTCGTATTGTTCTGTACAAACATTTGAGTTGTTGAGTTTCGAATACGGCTGTATTGTAGCGAAACGTTTCAGATCGGGATAAAACTACATGCAACTTTTAACGCAAAATTGCTTTGCACAATTTCAAACTTCATGATCATACATCGAAAGTTATGAAACTGCGTATATAGTTTTTATTTATTTTGCTAGCGAAATTTTAACATTTCATTGAATAACGCAAGTTTATGGCCATGTGGTGAATGTCATGAAAGTCGCTTAAACTGATGTATATACTTTTTCATCATATCATCTCAAATGGAAAGTGAAAATAATCCCTAAACGTCATTTATGTAGTGTGTTTTGTTCGTATATTCTACAAGCGCAATATAAAGCCTAAATACTGTTGAACGTTTATGTTAATGTGCCTCACTGAAAGACAAGTTATACCAATAACGAACCGTTGTACAAAATGTGTATGCAGTCAAAAGCGAGTAACTGCTTTACGTTTACGAGTCACTCAATGTAAGTCTCAACACGAGTAGTTCGTAAGGCGCAATTAATGTTCAACGCAACATTGAGTAGCATAGTTTGTTGCCATATGGAAAATATCTTATATCGGTTAGTCATTCATATAGTTTTTTTTATCATTTTACCTCAAATTCAAGTTTGAAAGTTTTTTGCTTTGTACGTTTGCAAGCTAGTGGTGTCACTCGGCGTTTTCACGGACTTGTGACCGTTCCTCTTGTCTGAGTACAAGAGAAGTCGCCTTCCCACCCCAGCCCTAGCAGACTTTGTGCATTGAAGCACTTAATAGAAATGTTATTGCTCGGTCATCGGTCAGGTTCGGTCAACGCGTGCCTGCGTTTCTGAGAGAGCCAGATTAAGATATTTCGTGTCACCGTACGAAAATACCATGGTGTCGCATAGCAAAGCACAGGCATGTCACCATGCGTGCCTACCACCCTTCCAACAGCGCAACAATGTGGTGTTGAAAGGATTCCCAGATAGTGTCGAAAGTATTGACGGTCATAACGGGGACGAGTTGCTTTATAGCGCCTCATTTCGTATTGACTTGCAACCCCGCCCTAGACCGCTACACAGCTAAATGGGCAGGACTCCATCTGACTATCAATCTCAGCGATCATAGTTTTGAAAAACGTCTGCTTTTTAATTGTTGGTATTTGGTACTTGGAGTCTCTTGTGCCAAAGTAGAGACTTACTTTTTGTTTAAAGATGAAGCAATCATTAACTGGTTGGTAGTCTTAACAGTGCGTCAAGATAAGCACCGTGAAAACATTTTAGCACCGAAATACCGAGGTGTTCACCCCCAAGTGCTATCAGTGCGCTTCACACTTGTGGAGTCTTAAACCCCTCGGCCGCCCAAACACAGTTAATGACTGTTAATGTTTATTTTTGTTTGATTTTGGTATTGCATAGTTTAAACACAAACACATACATCAATACATCAATATTGCTGGCCAGCGCAATAAAACAAGGAAAAAAAAGGTAGGAGAACAATCTCCTTTAGTTTTCATGTAAAAACATAAACATAAACATACACACTGTCAACACTTGCCACTTGCAACACCGAGTTCTGTTCAGTTCAGAATGTACACATTTTTCGATCGACACACATTCGCAATGTTACATGGATTCACAAAGATACATGGATTCACAAAGTTGCACTGATGTCCATACACGGGCCAATGTTCAAGTTATCGGTGCGATGGACCCACGGTTTTGTCGCAGCTATACGCCACACGTATGTATTGACTACTCGGTGTCCACATCAAGGTTTGCAAATTGGCACTGAAAATAGAAAAGCAAATTGTGTTAAACAGTAAACGATGAAAGTAAACAGCCTGAAATGATAAAAACATGCATGTGTAATATACCATGGATCAAATAAAATAGTAAACACAAACTGCTAAAGAAAAACACACAACTCTACCAACTGTTTGACTGATACTTACTTTTTTGTATTGTGTTGCATGTTCAGGCGCCTTGCTGTTACTGCTCGTCTTGCAGTAGAGCTGAAATGAAATGAAAAGCATGATCAGAAACTTTCACTGTGTTTGTACAACTTACAATTTATGTGCACAATTTTGCATTTAAGTATAACATAACATTAAAACAATCTCAAACAATTGTTCAACTAATACTCACTTGTTTGTTTTGCTGTTTCCACAAAGGCGCCTTGTTGTCACTGCTCGCCTGGAAGTAAACCTGACACGTCTAGTAGTAGAAAACACTCGTCTTGTAGTAGGGCTGAAATGAAATTGAAAGCATGATCAGAAACTTTTGAATGTGTTTGTACAACTTACAATTTATAAACACAATATTGAACTGTAACAGTAAACATGAAACAGATAACAATTTTACTTACCTATGTTGTCTTCGCTGAAATACAAAAGTCATGTTCATAGCAATCATAGCATATTAACACACAATGAATACAACTCAAAACTTTTAGTAAGAAACTCAGTACTTACTTTGTATTTTGTATCCAATCCCTCTGCTGGCAATCTTCTTCAGTCCACAATCGAGCTGAAATCAAGACTCAATGCATACATGTAAATTTTGCCAAATAATAAACAGAACTGTGAACCAAAACTTTAACTAAACAAAACTAACTTTTCAACTGTAATGGTACTCACCTCTGGCAACTGAAATCATACAGACATTTTGCATATCAAAATACATTTTTAGTTTAAAGATAAGAATGATTTATGAACATTTTACTTACACAAAGCATAAATATAAAAAACATGCTATGATGAAAAAAACAATATGTATACAAAATTATACATAAAGAAACACAATATACTTACCATTGCTGACCTGAAATTGAAAAAAGCACATTTTGTATAGCAGAATACAAGTCATCAAAACAGTTCAATATGAAAATTAAAGAAAGTTAGTGTACTTACCACAGCTATACTGAAATGAAAAAAACATTTAGCAATGCATAGCAGTATACAAATCATCAAAACAGTTCAATATGAAATTATAGAAAGTTAGTGTACTTACCACAGGATACTGAAATGAAAAAAACATTTAGCAATGCATAATACAAGTCATCAAAACAGTTCAATATGAAATTATAGAAAGTTAGTGTACTTACCACAGCCATACTGAAATGAAAAAGAAACACATTTTACAATGCAGAATAATCAAGACTTACCTAGCTGATATTGAATCATTCTCTGTTTCTCAACTTCTCAGTTGTCCAAAAGTCTGCTCTGTAACGACCCACCATTCCAATCTGAAAAATAGTCAAGCATAACAAAGCACAAAACAAACCAAAAGAATAGTTTACTTACCTCATATTTTGTGCAGGTTTTCAACAGCCAATTTTCTTCTTGAAACCTGTATTCGTCTCTTTTTTGACCCACTGTGGAACAGTCACAGCAATGTAAGTCTGAAACATAGAAGGGCATAACAACATTACATACAAACCAGTATATTTGTTTTGACTTACCTCGTGGCTAGAGTCGAGACACAGCTGCTGAATTTCTTTTCTGTCTCAAGCTGTCAAAACATCTCTGCAACATCTTTGCAATTGAAACCTGAAACAGAGTAAAACAGAGAAACATTTTGTATACAATATAGTAAACACTTACCTTGTTATAGGCCTGAGTTGCAGCAGTGATTCTTTCTTGAAATCTTCTTCTTTTCCATCACTGCACGAGAGACCTGAAAAATAGCATGCAGTGCAAAACACATGAGTTAAATTAAACCAAAATTTTGTTTCTACTTACCTTGCTTCTGTAGAGTTGAATCACAGTAGTAGAATTCCTTCTTCAAACACATTTCTCTGTCTACACCAGGAACTTGAATCTGAAACAGAGAAAAGCATCACATCAAATTGTACAGCTCAAGTGCATTCATTCAATGCTTACCTACTTTCTGTTGAGTTGTTTCACAGCAGATGAAATCCTTATTCACTGTTGGCACTGCTATGAGACCATTTCTGCATGTGAAATCTGAAACAGAGTAAAGCAAAGTATGCATGGTAAAAATCAAACCAACAATTGTAACACTTACCCTGTTTGCATGTCCCATTCACTTTCTCAGCAATGTTCCTCTTCTTGAATCGTCTTCGTCGCTGACTACAAGTACACCTGAAACATAGCTTGCACAAAACATACCATATAAAAACAAAATACAAGTGTTCATACTAAAAATGAAACACACTTACCTTTCTGCATTGCTCAGCTCTGTTCGACTGTCAACTCTTCATGTCATGTCATATCTGAAACGAACTAAATCAAAACATGCATAGTATACAATCATTGATAAAATTTCGAAACAATTGTATGCTTTATAGCTGTGTTTTTTGTTTACGTTACATATCACAGACAACTGGCGATCACAAAAGTAAAGACATTTTTGTACTACTCAAACATTATTGAAACAAATGTATACTACAATACTCACCACAGCTCCCTGAAATGAAATAGAAATGTTAACAGCATGCAAACAAATGTTAACCAATATCAAATCATCTATAATAAATATCAACAAAAGCATTTCGATACACATAGTAAGTGTTCACCATCATAGTGCATCATCAGTTAGTTCGACATCCCACGGTTGCTCAAGTGTTAGTACTGGCTAGCATTTACCCTTTTCAGTAAACCGTCACACATCAGCATTTTTAGACACAAGTACTGATAGATTCAACCCTTGTTATCATCTTTCACAGACTTCTATGAGTAAACAACTGAAAAATATAAAACGTTTGTACTCACTGTTTGGCAGCTCCAAGAAACACGTCTGTACTGCTTGCCATCTGGACATCCACTGAAACAAAACATCTTCAAACACACATACATGTAAAACGTTTTTGAACATAAACCAACACAGATCAAACTTGAATTATCCATCTGTACATGACACACATGAAAAATAGCATAAGTTTACCATCACATTACAGCAGTACAAATGAAAACAAAAATTTGATCGACTTACCTTGCTTCTGTAGAGTTGAGTAACAGACGTGGAAATCTTCTTCCATGTGTAAACCAGTGACTCGAATCTGAAATAAAGTAAAGAACACATTGTACAACTCAAATCAATGGATTAAAACTTACCTTACTTTTGATGATTTGTGTCTCAGCAGTTGAAATCCTGTTTAATTTCTGCATGTGAAATCTGAAACAGAGCAAAGCACGCATGTTACAAATTAAACAAACACAAGTGTTACACTTACCCTGTTTTCAAGTCCCAATCACTTTCTCAACAATGTTCCTCTTCTTGATTCGTCTTCGTCGCTGTCAGCAAGTACACCTGAAACATAAAAGCATGCACAAAACATCCCATATAACAACTATTTTGTACTTACCATATGAGTGCTTTTCTGTTCAGGTCAGCTTGAAAACCCATCACTGCCATCAGCATCTGAAAAATAGTACATCACAAACAAACAAACAAACATAACATATCATAAAAACAGTTTAACACAACAGATATGAGAGCTCTCGCAACCACGTCTGTTCTGTTCGACTGTCCAAAAGCAAGTGACAGTACTTCAATTCACTAACATTGAGAAATTCTAAACTTACCTTCAAGGCTTGTTGAGTAGCTCCAAAAACAAGACTGCTTGGCTCCACTGTTCACTCCAACTGTCATATCATCACTGGATAAGCACTCCTGAAATGTATTGAAACAAAACATGCATAGAACAAACATTCAGTCAAAAGTACTTACCTTTCACTTTGTCACTGCCCTGTGCTCAACTCCAGTCAGCATGACATCTCTGCTTGAAAGTCTGAAACATATAAAAACATGCAATGCAAAACAAACATAGTTACTTACCTTCTAGCATATTGTTGGAGCTCCAGAAAACACGACTGTTCACTTCAGCTGCCAGACTTAAACTGCCAGCACACATCTGAAAATCTGAACAAAGCATTCATGTTCCATACTGTACTAGCCGTATGATTTTGAGTTACTGACATACTTATCATCCAAAAAAAGAGTACATGAAAATCTAGCAAAAAATAGGTTTTCATCTGTTCACGAGTTATACTCTGAAAGAAACCATGATGATGACAAAACTCACTTTATCTCTTCTTTTGTCAAAACACAAGTGTTCATTGTGAAATTTAACAAACTTACCTTTTCGTTTCCCAGCTCTGTTCAAATGTCAGGTCTACATTTCATGTCAAATCTGAAAAAGATCTACATCGAAAAATGCATAGCACACAATCTGTGTTAAAACAGTAAATGTTTGTTGTATTCAAAGCTCCGTGTATTTTTCACTTTACACATCACAGACAACTGGCGACCACAAACGTAGAAACATTTCTGTACTACTCAAAACATTGCTGTATGAACGCCAACCGACATATTTTTGTTATAGACTTATAGTCCCTAAAACTGTTCAAAAAGAATCAAAAGCAGTTTTCAGTCATAATCTTTTATTGAATTCTATACATAGGCAATACAATCTACAGTACTCACCACAGCCCACTGAAATTAAACATCATGAAATATACATGTTAAGCAATACATTTATCATATTATAGTGCATATCAACAAACGCAATTCAATAAATTTTATGCATTCAGTAAGTGTTCACCATCATGTTACATCATCAGTTCGATTAGCATCACCACAATACATCAACTCATAATACTGGTTAGCATTGAGCTCATGCTATAGCTATCATACATCAGCATTCATAGACACTAAAAATCAAGTAATATCTACAGTACTCACCACAGCACACTGGAACAAAATAAAAATGTTAACAGCATGCAAATACAAGTAAAGCAATATCATATTTAGTACATATAAGAAAAGTATGTCAATACACCATCATATTACACCATCAGTTCGTTTCACATTCCCACGGTAGCTCAACTCTTAGTACTGGCTAGCATTTAGCCTTTTCAATAAACATTCAGCATTTCTAGACACAAGCACTGATGAATTCTACCCTTCATATCATCATTCACATAATTTATGCTTTCATGAAAACCAACCGACAGAGTGGTCATACACGTTTATCCATACAAAGTGTACAATAACAGTTTTCATTTAGCATCGTTAATTTATTCCATAATACAATAAATTTATTCTACAATACTCACCACAGCCCCCTGAAATGAAATAGAAATGTTACAGCGTGCAAATACAATTTAATCAATATCATACATATCAACAAAAGCGATTCAATACATTGTCATTTAATATTTTTGCAACATTTTTCCATCATATGTTCGCTTCCTCAAAATAGCTCAATGAATATTCTGTTCCACCATCATCCACTATTATCGCTCATCACAACATATCGACACTGTATCAGCACTGAGTAATTTCTACCCAACACATTACAACCATCATACATCATCACGCAACTTGTAAACAGTAAAACGAAAAAAAATTGTACTCACGTTTTTTGTAGACAGCAGCTCGATGAACACGTCCGCACAGCTCGACATCTGAACCTCAACTGACAGTCAATCGCTTGACACCACAACATAAATTTAATTATTCACAACAGTCAGGGCTTAAAAAAACACGTCCGATCAGTCCGATGTCAAAACTTAAATTGAAGTCAAGTCGTTCAAAAAAATTAATGTAAGTCAAACATTTCATATATAACGCTCACAAAAGTTCGTTGTCAGTCCATACTAAACGTTCAAGAGTATGATTTTATTTCACAACTCAAGTCAAAGTCAAGTTGTTATCTCATAACAATAACCTAACACTACAGTCATCCAGTCATTCAACAACCTGAGTACCAAGTCGCTATTCTATAACGCGAAGTCAATTTTACTCTCAAAGTACAAGTCAGTAAAACTCAAAACTTTTCATCAATAGTCAGAGCTCACGAAAGTACGTCCGTCTTCGTTAACGTTCAAAAGTCAACTGAAACTTTTTAATCGTAAAAATATTTCAAAGTCAAATTTTTTTCAGAGCTCACAAAAACAAGTCTGTCTTTGTCAAAGACCATCAGTCAACTAAGATTCTGTCATAGTAAAAAAAAATAAAAAGTCAAAACTTTTTTCAGAGCGCTTTAAAAACACGTCCGTATTGGTCAATATCCAAGGCGCAACTGAGCGTTCTTTACCCGCGCAGTTCAAATTATAATGAGGTCACGACGTCGAGAGCTTCGAAAAACACGTCCGAACCCTTCAACGACCAAACGAAGAATGACAGAAAAGCACATTGAAAATGTTTATTCTTCATGATTTGAGTTACGATTGAATGTGTATTTGATGAGAAATCAAAAAATCATACTTAACATGCAAAAATCCTACAAATATTGACTTTGTGATGATATTTTTTCATGACCATACAAGCCGAAATATTCACACTCACAGCTTGAATGGGCATAAAAATTGATAAGCATGAGTCCGTACAATCCATCCAGTATTTCCTTCGAGTTAAAGCAAATCCATGGTCTTTAGGTCTCAAATCTTGTTATGAGGCGTACCCAACGCAGATTTTTAGAGTAAATGTAAAAACTACAAAATGCGAGTATATAAAAAAAAACTAGTCAAACATAGATTTACTAACCTATCATTCTGAAATAATCCTAGATCATATCAAATATGTGAGTAATCCATCAAAATATTTATTACTGAACATTTAACATCAGCACAAAATATTCCCGTATACCCATTTAGTTTTCTACATAGCCTGAACAATTCAATATTTATTTTCAATTCCGAGAACTCAAATGTTTTCATGACGTTCGACTGACGAAAGCAGCTCGATATGATTTCGCACTAACTTTATTAAAGAGCAACTATCGCGCTGTGATTTTTTCAACTGTGTTTTGTGATTTGTACTAGTACAACGAAGATATAGAAAATAAATATCAAACCACATATATCAAAATGTTCAGCACACTGGCGCCTACACAATGATATACAAATAGTATGGTTATGTGTACAATTGTTCTTGAAAATTTGAAATATCGAGAAAATTTGCGTTAAAATCAAAATTTCATAACTCGCGCGTTCGATTTTGTATACACAAATAGTACCAGTATGAGCGCATCGAAATTTCGGTTCATCTGGTGAAAATTTTATGGAATTTGGACAACTGGTTCTATAGATATTGCACTTAAACCACTGTCAAAGAAACACAATTTTCTATCGTCGATATGTAAACACCCCTTTAAGTTGAAAGATGAGTTTCATTGAAATGACGTCGTCGATTTGCACTGACAACGAAGGGTCAAAATTACGATTCATGAAATGTGTGTTTGTTGTGATATGGTTTTCTGCCCGTATAACTGCAGCGTTTTACAAAAACATCAAGTATGTTACACCAAAATGCACAGAAATAAATTCCCCATCGCATGATGCAAATATTACTGTATCATATTGCGAAATGAAAATCTTTTCTTCATATCAACCCAAGTTTTACCAATAAACAGAAATTTTGACATATATCCACTTATCTACTTGCAAAATATTTAAACTCTTATTGTTCCTGTTTATTTGCTGGTTATGATTGTGAAAATTTCATCGAAATGCGTTCACGCGTTATTGTGACAGTTAAAATAAACCGCTTCGATACAAACACAGTTTTATCAACTATTCGCTATCTAACGACGTTCGGTTTAACTCGATACTTTAAAGTTCAAAATTTCTATAAGCACGAATGCGTTTTCTCTCAGCAGTATTCTTGTAATTAGACCTATTGTGGAGTATCATACATCAAAATGTGCAGAACAGAATTCCTTATCGAATGGTATCAATTGCTATGTACTTGTCATAAATGGGAATTTTTTTTCTTGTCAGCGAAGTGATTTTCATGCGAAAAACTAAGAATTTCTTCTATATGCGAATATGTTAACAAAAAATGATCCCCACAAAACTTGTTGCTATTATCGTGTTTCATGTTATTGCGAAAATGTTATGCAGATCGGTTAAATGATTAAAGAGAAAACACGACCTCAACTTTTTTGTAAAACGCATTTCGCTGTACACTAGTCTTTAACAGATTCAATGAGATGACGTTGTGTTTTAATGAAGAATTTGTCAAAGGCGTGTTTTAAGCAAAATGGTTTTCGGTCTATAGTGAAGCCAATTTTCACCACTATCGAGTATGTGGTATCAAAATGCGCAGAATTAAATTCTGTACAAGCAGATGTTCAAATCACCCCAATATCAATGAGTACAAAAAAGTTTTCTATTCACCGACTCGTTTTCAAATCAAACATCTGCGATTTTAACACACACGCATAAATGCTAGGGGAAATTTATCAGCGTATAATTTATAGCTAATATCTCACTGAACAAGATGATACAAATAGCATGGTTTTATCTCAAGTGGTTGGGAAGAAACGCGAAGTTAAACTTTGTACGAAATCACTGTTCTATTCGCAAAGAGTTTTCGACGTTGAGTCAAAATGTAAAGTTAAAGACAGAAATGCGTTTAGTACGAAATCGTTATCGCACTGTATTTTTGTTGTGTTTAGAATTACAGTAAAGTGTAATACATCAAAATGCGTGGAATCGAATGTCCTACAAGCTAATACCAAAATGAAGATAAATGCTCTTAACACGAAAAAGTTTTCTTGTTAGCGAATTTTTTAATGTTGAATATCTTATGCAATGAGTTATGTGAGAACAATATAGGCGAGACAAAAATTGTAGCTATCATAGGATTACATATTGTGGTGAAAATTTCATCTGAATATCATGAGGCGTTCTCGAAAGAATTGAGTTAAACCGATGCATTTTAAACTCCTTTCCCTCGCTTGTTTACATGCATATGAATGACGTTGTAAAAAATCTAAAGTTAAAGACAGAAATGCGTTTAGTACGAAATCGTTATCGCACTGTATTTTTGTTGTGTTTAGAATTACAGTAAAGTGTAATACATCAAAATGCGTGGAATCGAATGTCCTACAAGCTAATACCAAAATGAAGATAAATGCTCTTAACACGAAAAAGTTTTCTTGTTAGCGAATTTTTTAATGTTGAATATCTTATGCAATGAGTTATGTGAGAACAATATAGGCGAGACAAAAATTGTAGCTATCATAGGATTACATATTGTGGTGAAAATTTCATCTGAATATCATGAGGCGTTCTCGAAAGAATTGAGTTAAACCGATGCATTTTAAACTCCTTTCCCTCGCTTGTTTACATGCATATGAATGACGTTGTAAAAAATCTAAAGTTAAAGACAGAAATGCGTTTAGTACGAAATCGTTATCGCACTGTATTTTTGTTGTGTTTAGAATTACAGTAAAGTGTAATACATCAAAATGCGTGGAATCGAATGTCCTACAAGCTAATACCAAAATGAAGATAAATGCTCTTAACACGAAAAAGTTTTCTTGTTAGCGAATTTTTTAATGTTGAATATCTTATGCAATGAGTTATGTGAGAACAATATAGGCGAAACAAAAAATGAAGCTATCATATGATACAATACTGTGGTGAAAAAATCATTTAAATATCATGAGACGTTTGCGAAAGAATTGAGTTAAACCGATGTAACTGAAACTTTTCCCTCGCTTGTTTACATTGATAGAAATGCAATGACGTTGTAAAAAATCTAAAGTTAAAGACAGAAATGCGTTTTGTACGAAATCGTTATCGGACTGTTTTATTGTTGTGTTATGATATATAGTTAAGTGTTATACATCAAAATGCGTGGAATTGAATTTCCAACAGAATCATACCAAACTAAAGATGAATGCTCTTAACGCAAAAAAGTTTTCTTGTTAGCGAGTTTTGCAAAGTAGTATATCTGACACAATGAGTCGTGTGAGAACAATATAGGCGAAACAAAAATTGTAGCTATCATAGGATTACATATTATGGTGAAAATTTCATCAGGATATTATTAGTGGTTTCAAAGAAAAGTGACTTAAACCGATGCAACTTAAACTCTTTTCCCTCGCTTGTTTACATGCATATGAATGACGTTGTAAAAATCTCAAGTTAAAGACAGAAATGCGTTTAGTACAAAATCGTTATATCGCTGTATTTTTTGTTTGTTTAGACATACGATTAAGTGGAATACATCAAAATGCGTGGAATCGAATGTCCTACAAGCTAATACCAAAATGAAGATAAATGCTCTTAACACGAAAAAGTTTTCTTGTTAGCGAATTTTTTAATGTTGAATATCTTATGCAATGAGTCGTGTGAGAACAATATAGGCGAGACAAAAATTGTAGCTATCATAGGATTACATATTATGGTGAAAATTTCATCAGGATATTATTAGTGGTTTCAAAGAAAAGTGACTTAAACCGCATTGTAAGATATTGTACCCAAGGTTGTTTACATGCATACACAGTAGAAATGACGTTCGAGCTACAGTACATGTGTGCTTAAAAAGTCAATTCATGATTACAGGCAAAATGGTTTTCGGCTAGTCTTGATCAAGCGATACAATAAACATACACGCATGTCATATCAAAATATTCGGAATGAAATTTTCTATAAGATGATATAAGTTGTGTTTCACAAATCACCGCAATGAAAAAGTTTTCTTGTTGCGAACGTTTTCAAAGTGATTTTTATCACATAAGTATGTATGTTGGAACAAAAATAACAATAGAAAAGTTGTAGCGAACAATAAGCTGGGCATTGTACTTTAAATTTGATAGTGATGACTTGAACAGTTCCGGAGAAATTTGACTTAAACCTCGGTGTACGATATTTTACTCAAGGTTGTTTACATAAAGCGAAATGACGTACTACATGTAATGAATTTTTGCGCGATGCGATTTAAAGAAAAATATCAATGTTGCGTTTAACTCGTGTTCAATCGAAATGTTTCACATACATACAAAGTGATATACACCAAATTCTTCAGAAAACAATTCCCTATTCAGCGGTACATATTTTGTTTATGAAAACGAAAAGGCAAAAAAGTTTTCTTCATACACAAGATTTCGGACAGATATTTAACATAGAAACATATATTTCAGAACAAACCAATCAGTACTTATTTGAAGCATATAGCCATCTGTTTAATGTACTGAAAATTTCATATTGATATCTGGAGTGGTTTCATAAAAAATCGACTTAAACGTCGTTGTACGATATTGCACCAAGGTTGTTTACTTACAGCGAAACGACGTACTGCATTTTATGAATTTAACCTCCATGTTAAGAAAAACAATATCAGAGTTGAGTTCAGTTTTCTGCTGATAAATCGGCGTTTCAATGTGTGATTATTAAATCCTCACAAAAACTTCATATTTGACGGTACACATTTTGAACAATGTATCGCAAAACGAAAAGGCAAAAAGATTTCTTCATAAAGGCTTTATTTTCGATCAAAAACTAGTATGTTTGTCAAAAAAGCATCAACAAAAGAATAAAACGTTCGGAATAATCGATGTGAGGCTCTCTAAGTTGAATATCATAGTCAAAATTTGATCCCAATATCTGCAGTGGTTTTTGATAAATTTACATTTAAACTTTCTCGCGAATACTCATCTATCTGTGTACTTTACTGTGAAATGACGTTCGATATTATTTGCACTTGATGACCTCGCTGTACTGGGTGTAATTTCTCGTGCGATGCTGGTAGATATTTGATGAAGTATTGGATTGGAAATTTTAGCGTTGTGAAATTATTACAGCAAAAAGTTGTACTAGCGAGATATTGTGATTTGAAAAATACTCCACTGCACTGTTGCGTTTAAAAATTGATCATAGTACATTTCGCAAAAATATTCATACAAGTTCATATCAAATAACAGCTGTTAGGTATTAACTCATTTTTCACACACACAATTTTATTTTGTCGAGATGAAGAATTGCGAATGAGCAAAATGCTAAGTAAACGTATATGGCTGGAATTTTCACTAACGCATAAGCTTTGTCGAAACTTGTGATACGTATCGAGTACTTGAGTTAGATATTCTCTGCGTACTTTTGTTGTAACATTCGACGTTTTGTATTCTAACAGTATGAGCGCAACATTTGGTACATGAATAACGAAATCGGGTCGTCTATTTTGAATAGTTACTTCGTGCTTAATGTACAATTTACAGTCGTCGCGTAATGTGGGAAATGTCTTTCTTAGGTAAAGACCTAACTCGCTAACGTACGTTTGATCAAAATCTCTCAGACATGCCACTTTGTTCATCGCTTTTCTCAGATATGAATGTCTACACTTACCACGCGTAAGAAATTTGCTATTCATCTTTATCAAGGACTTTGGTATGTAAGCGCTATGCTTTGTCTATATACTGAAAACGCACCAGCCCGTTGGGTATATAAAGCGACACGGACAGCTATTGTCATCATTCTTGATTTGAGACTCCAAGAGAGAACATTGACTCGAAATCATGCCGAAATACGCAAACCGACTGCCAAAGTTCGAGGACACAGACGCTGCTAGTGGTAGTAGCGAAACGACTGGCAAGGGCAAGCGACATGCTACAAAGCCATACACTCGACCAGAACAATCGGCGTCAATTGATCTAAAGTCGTTCGGCTATCAACTGAACAGACTTGGAAGTCAGGTTACAGCGTTCGTTAACAGCAGCGACTTCGCTATGTCTAAAGAAGGTCGCGATGTCTGCAAGAAAATGGTATCGTGTATTCAAAAGGCTTCATCTTATCAGCGAGAAGCGAGCGAACATTTGGTTGATGATCAAGAGCGTTTCTTCGAGGATGAGTGGTCTAAACGCGAACGCGCGCTAAAAGAGCAACATGAACTCGAAACCGATAGGATAATATCGCAGCTCCAATTTGAGAAAGAGCAGGCTTTGAATTCGCTTAGAACAAAACTTCAAGAAGAAAAAGAAGAGGCTATTCGAGCATTGAAAACGTGTACCATATGCTACGATGAGGAAAAAAACAGTACCTTGACAAGGTGTGGGCACACTTTTTGTGAAAACTGCTGCCTGATGATGTTTGATGGAGACTGCGCTATGTGTCGAGCTGACGTTACTGGCTGGGTGCGAATGCTTTTGACTGATTAGATGTTTTGGATTTATTTATATGCTTGTTTGTTTGTTGTGAAATAAAATGTTGAAATGCATATCATGTGTTGGTCGTTAATTGAGCAGGTTAGATATAGTTTGATTGTTACGAACAATGTCGTATTGAATTGCAATGGATCGAATGCTTAATATGAGTCATTGTGTAATATAACATCTAGTAGTATCAACATGTTTCGAAATGTGCAGCGAAATCAAAAAAATATTATAACACAAACTTGTACTATATAAATCCAGTCTTTTGACAAACGCAATCATTCTCATTTGAGTAACGAAGCGAAATGGTGTCAAAACAACTTGCTGGTGTTGGTTTATGTTTAGATGATGAAAGTCATCCGTTATATCTCACCCCAAGTGAGCTCAACCAAACTTGTCAAAACGTGCACTCCCTTCTAAAAATGAGAGACGAGAAAGCTGATAAACAGTATCATTTGCAAAAAAATGAAGAAAAAGAAGCTGCCGATTTTATTGCTCAGCTTGTACAGCAAAATTCCAACGACTCATCAGGTTCGAGTAGTACTAAGAATTCGAACAAACGCAAAGCTATTGGTGATTCCGAGGGACACACTGTCAAAAAACCTAAGGGCTCGCGAAATGCAAAACAAAATGCAATCTCAAGTGAAAATAAGCAGACTGACTTTGTAGAGCAGTATCTCAAGAAACAACAAAAAATAAAATCGTTGCACGCTGATGCTCGTACAAGGATAGCGTTCATTGAAAAATCCTTACACTATGTGCAATCCAAAGAAAGCGATGAGCCAACGGTTTGCTCTTTTCTGTCCGAGGCATCTTCAAATATTTCGCAAGCCATAGAAAGCATCTCAAGTGAACTACAAAACAGTGGCGATGTTGACTCCTGCAGAATATGCAAAAATGAAGACAATCCACCAACAATTATAAGCAAAACGTGCGGGCACGGATTCTGCTGCATAAATTGCATAATGAAGTATTTGGAATACGTCTACAACAAAAATTCTGGGCGACTTATTTGTTTGAAATGCAAACATCCATACGATGAAAACGCCACATATCAAGTTGGCTCACGCTATGGCATTATTGGTTGATACATAGTATGAATAAATCATATTAAACATCTAATCTGTGTTTTGTTTTACATGCTTGAAATGAATGTTTTATGCTTACACGACTTCAGGCTCATATTGGCCTTAAAAAAGGAAAATTAAGGTCACGGGTATAAATAGCTAGTTTTTGACACAACACAATCATTCTTCCTTGAGATTTCAAAGCGACATGGCGCTCTCCAAACAGCTTACCAATGCTGGTGTTCGTGTAGATGATGAAACTCATCCATTGCATTCAACACCCAGTGAGATGATACGAAAGCATCCAATTTTGTACTCACTTCTCACAATGACTGACGAAGAAATTAAAACAGAATATCGTTCGCGAGAAAACGATGCAGCAGCTAATTTCATTGCTCAGCCATCACAGCAATGTTCCAACGACTCAACAGGTTCAACTAGTACAACGACATCGAATAAACGAAAAGCTATTGCTAATTCTGACGGTCAAACTGTCAAAAAACCAAAACGAAACGCAAAACAGGACGCTATTTCAACTGAAAAGAAGCATGAAGACTTTTTCGAAGAGTATTTAAAAAAACAAGAGATACTAAAATCGTCGCACGGCAAAGCTCAGATAAAAATCGACAGTCTCAATAAGGCGCTAAGGTACGTTAAATCTGTACCAATTGATGAGCCGAGGTTAACATCGTGCGTAACAACTGCAGCTACAAACATTTCCAATGCAATTGATTTGATTATTTCAAACCATCTAAAAAGCAGCAGCAAAATCGACTACTGCAGACTATGCAAACTTGAAAGCAATCCACCTAGAGTGTTCAGCAAGAAGTGTGGGCACGGGTTTTGTTGTCTAAATTGCTTTCCAAAGTACATGGAATTTGTAAGTGCTAACACTGGTGAACAAATTGTTTGTTTGAAATGCAAAATACCATATGATTGTCACACTGGTTGTTTTGGACCAGGTTATGTCATTTTTGGCTAGCAATGTATCAATAAAATCTATGTTACACCTTACATTTGTGTTTTTGTGTTATATGATTATACATAGAGTTGTGAGTGAAAGAATCTGAAAATACTGAAAACTGCCATTTCACACAATCAGACAAGTAGAAGGTTGTGCTTGCTAGCAGTAATAGGCTCTCGGAATGGCAATCTCTTTTTGAACCAGACCAGTTATGTAAGCCGAGTATGAAAATTCTCATCTTCTTATTCATATAGACGACTAAAACAAATCTGCACAAAAAATTGACTTGTGGTTGTGCTTGCAAGGTCACACACACACTGTAATATGCGCTCGGAATGGCAATCTCTTTTTGTATGAGACCAGTTATGTAAGCCGAGTATCAAAATTATTGTATTCTTAATCATATAGACGACTAAAACAAATCTGCACAAAAAATTGACTTGTGGTTGTGCTTGCTAGCTCAAGCAGACACTGTAAATTGCATTCAGTGATTTCTCAAATCATATCAGAGCTAGGACTTGAACCTAGATTTCCTTCTGCGAAAGAAGGCGTTCTTCATTGAACCACTCTGAGAATATGAACTGAACATCACTTCACACATAACACACACAATGAGTTTTGTGGACAGACATGAATGTGCTGACAGAAAACCATATTTTTCTAAATTGCATTTATATACTTTTTTTCTCATCATTTGCATCAGAAATCTTATGAGAGCCATGTATAAAAATTCTCATATTCTTATCCATATGCATGAATAAACCAAATCTGAACCAAAACATGGCTTGTGGTTGTGCTCGCTAGCTCAAGCAAACACTGTATGATGCGCTCAGTGAATCACAGTATCACGGCACAACAAACACACACAATGAGTTTTGTGGACAGACATGAATGTGCTGACAAAAAACCATATTTTTCTAAAAAGCATTTATATACTTTTTTTCTAAGCATTTGAATTAGACCAGTTATGAGAGCCATGTATCAAAATGTTCAAATATTCTCTTATGGACCTCAATAAAACAAATCTGAACCAAAACATGGCTTGTGGTTGTGCTTGCTAGCTCAAGCAGACACTGTTAGATGCGCTAAGTGAATGACTGAATCACTGCACAACAAACACACACAATGAGTTTTGTGGACAGACATGAATGTGCTGACAAAAAACCATATTTTTCTAAATAGCATTCATATACTTTTTTTTCATCCACTTTCATCTGAAATTGTTATGCGTGCTTGCTTGAAAAATTTGCAAATACATACACTATAGGCAATGATAATAAAAACTGACTCGGGACAGACTTACAAATGGGTTTGCTTGTTGATACACACATTTGTGTTGACTTGAAAGAAAGATTGTTGTGACCAAACATTCACATGTTGGCAAAAAGCAGAATTTGCATTTTGGTGTGTATATAGATTTTTTTGCAGTTTTAGACATCAAATATTTTTGTGAAGAAGACTTTGAAATGGACAATTATGCATTCTATGGATAAAATATGAAAAGTGAGCCTACATAGAAATATGAAAACAAATCAGTGCACATGTTTTCTTCACATAAACTGTCATACTCAAATGTAAATTCTGGTAAGAAATTATTCAACATATGACAAATGTTTTACACAGTCAATACAACATGATAAAATATCTGTGTCCAATACAGTTACTGTACTGACCAACATGCAAAATTTTCATTTTTTGTGTTACTAACTTTTTTTAACTTGCAAAACCCACAAATGTTATGCCATTTTTGCTTCTAGATACTTACAAATCCATACCATAGGAACTTCTTAAAAAAAATAACTCAAACAGGCAACCATTGGGTTTTGCTTGTTGAAATTGAATCAAATATTGTTGTGACCTTGAACATTCACATGTTGGTAAAAGAAGCAGAATTTGTAGTTTTGTGTGTTAACAGATTCTATTTGCAGTTTTTGACAGAAATGGTACTTGCGGTATAGATTCAAAAATTGTTGAATATGTTTGATATGATTCAAAAATGAAAAAAACTGACCCTTGAAGTTTAATGACAAATATTCTGACAAATTAGTGCACATGTTTACTTTCACATAAAATATCATATTGAAATGTAAGTTCTGGTGAGAAATTGTTCAACTTATGACAAATGTGACATTATTCAATCACAGTGTTAACAACACACAGTTACAAATAAATACTGATTGTTCATTCATTCTAGAAATCAACTTTGTATGGCAGATTTTGATGTGTACAAATAACATTCAAGTCAAAAAAGTCTGATGCAGCTAAGAAAACAAAACAACACAAATCAAGTTCTAAACTGACTGACTTTGTATAAATCAGAAGTTTTCACAATAATCTGAATTGCAAAACACATTTTGTAAAGAGCATATAACTTTTGGTACCAAAATCTACACAATATGATTTATCATGTACTTCATTTTTCTTTGTTTACATTTGAGATGTGTTGACATTTCAACAATACACGGTTTTGTCTTTCACAAAAAAACAAAACCATTTTCGTGGTACTTGCTTGTCATATCATCCATGTTTTGACAGAATTCATCGTTTCTTGAACTCTCAATCCAAGAAAGAAAGCCTTAACATGCCTCACATAGATGTATCGATACTGTACATAGAACAACACCCATTTTTCGGAAGGTTCGGATGAAACTCATATCTTTGAACGTTGTATTTCTCCAAAAAGCAAAGTAAACTACAAACTTTTTGTCAAGCATGAATTAAAACTATCTTTTCTAGAACTAATGACACCGCATATTCCGCAAAATTCGGCTTGTTGATAAAAATACTCGTCGATGAAAACATAAAACACTTTGTTTACATACAATTGGGGCTGTTGTCGACTTTGTGAAATTTCATGTTCTGGGGAAGGGACATGCATTTCGAGTTTTATGCTGTTGAGTTGAATAACGGCATACTATAAAAGGGCGAATTGCTTGTGTTTGAATCATTTCGATTTTTGAAACCGAACGAACAACACGCATAATGAGTGACAGAAAAGCTTGCGAGCAATGGATGTCAGGTGTGGAGAAAAGTGGAGGTTTCCAGGCATGGTTAGAGAGGCAGAATAAGCATCGTGAGAATGAGTCGTTAGCTGGAAACAACAAAGCAGCTTGTGACAAATGGATTAAGAGCATGGGCGAAATGCTGCCAACTGTTTATGACACTACGTTAGTGATTGTGTGTCATAGGTGCAAAAACTTTTTTTCGATGGTGAACTTTTGCCGTAGATGCGAGGCCCTCAGCTGTGTGTCATGTACGCGGATCGACGATCGCTGCGAATGGTGTGGCGAAATTCAGGGCTACGGTCAAAACAGAGGAGCGAGGCTTTTGCATTTGTGATGGACTGATCGAGTGGACTATGTGGGCTGATCTAGTGGACTATGTAAACTGTTGTACGTTGTTGTTGCGAAAGATTGAATGTTTGAAATATTGATTGTTGCAGAATAAAATCGTTTGAAACTACATATACATAGTTGTTTGTATTTGATTTTAGTAGAGTTGGGTAATATAGATATGAGAAAACATACGACACTGGGTTATATCAATAACTAACGCAATAGAGAAATCAAACATTCGTGCACACAATAGTAGTTTTTCAACTTTGCGTTTGGTAGTTGCATGAATAAGTATATGTTACTACAAGAATAAGAACAAAACGAATTGAACGGTTCATGATATTTATTTACAACACGATCATACAAAACCTACTCATGTGTCTATCAATAGTCTTGTTCCTGGACCCACCATTCGCAAAAACTGGCAATTCGGTGAATGTTTATGGTGTTCCAAGAACGCATCGTCTGTAGATTTCCAATGATACAACACAATGCCACAACGAAAACATTTGCAACGGTCGTGTTGTCCCAAGTAGTACAACCCGCAAGAAGCAAGCTGGTATTTGTTTGGTTGTATTTGGGGAGACCAATGCTCAAAAGTTTTCAGTCTATCGATATAGTTGTCCATGTAAATACTTGTTCGATACATGCACACAGCGTCGGTATCATCCATGATATGATATGATATTATATTACACATGCAATTGGTTATTTCAACATCTTTATACATTTTTTGTCTCAAAAATACTCTTGGTCAAACGTTACGAGTTTTGTTCTCTTGGCTTTTGAGCTCAACAAAATCCCATTTATGGTTTGAAGTCGTTTTGTGGGATCTTGGTGTGTCCAGCACAAATCATATTTCGGATTGATCAGAATAACCTCAATATCGACATAGTACACAATTTCCGTATCTGTCGCTTTCCAACATTGATCTCGCTGCGAAAATGTAAACTTAGCATCTGGATAGAGATCCATGATGTACATTTCGACAGCTTTGTTCCACTGTTCGAGGTTTAAACGTAACATGTGTCGAAAAAAACCTAAATCTTTGAGTTCGACGGCTAGCATTGTTTTGTGTGAAGTGTACTAAGTCAAATTACTGCTATATAACATTTTTCTACAAAACAAACAAACACCTGTGAACGTTTCAACAATTTTATTCAATACTTTGAACATGTACAATTGACCGGCACGCAGCGACAGGTCCAGCATCGGTTTAGTCTGTTAATTTGTCTCTGCGTCATTTTGCCCACGCTGAGAAAGAATGGAGGACGTTTCGCCACCGCAATTTCGGCATCCCAGTCCTCAGTTTTTGGAGTGACGGTTTCTGAAACAGAACAAGCAAAAGTTAGTTACAGCATTCAACGTTTACAATCAAACCTCCAACACTAACATATGAAATTCTTAACAACATACTTTTTATCTCAGACAGCCTAATCTCCATATCCCAGTCCTCAGTTTTTGGAACCCGGAATGTAGTTGCTGGCACAGACATGTTATCGCTTTGAAGGTTAGATCAAGAATGATTTGATCTACCAGTCATGTAGCGCCTTTTATTTGCAGCGACTCTTTGACAACCACTAACCCAAAGCTGTTGTCACTTGTGTTCGTGTACAGAATATTGAGAATTTTGTTTGCAGTATTGTATTGACAAGAAACAAAGTTGTACTTTGTTTGCACCAAACGCTCAATTTCATCACGAAGTGTTGTTGAGTCATCTTGTTGTGAGACCTTATCTATTTTATCACGAATGTTTTTTGTGCGAAATGAGTCAAGTTGTTTGTTCCAAAACTCAGTAGTGCATTTGGGTACGAGTGTTTGACCGTAACGTTTGATTAGACACGAAGCCAGTTTGTCATGCGTATTCTTTGAAAATGTTAGTACTCCAATCATACTTAAGGCTTGTGTCAAGTAATAGCTCGTAGCTGCCATATCTTTGGTACATGTTCTTGAAAAATAAAGGTGACACTGATGAACCTCATTGCCGTAGTTATCTTCGTAATCGGTTTGTTCGCAAAGCAGAAAATCAAACCCATTGCTGTGTGAATCACTAAACCTGAGCTTCACAAACTGTATGTATTCAGGTTTAGATATATGAATGACAACTTGTTCTAGGTCTGTTTGTGTGAAATCAACAGGCAAAACATGTTTTTCTTTGATAACAATGTAACACGATGAATCGAAACCAAAGTTTTGATTAATGTGTGTAGCTAGCAACTCGGGTTGGTTTGCTTTGATGAGTGTATTCAATTTGCTTTCGCCTTTCCTTTCGATGCAACGAGCCATTTCTGTTATTCAAATTCAACAATTTAGGTTTTTATCATGGAATTTGTAATACGACGACTTGTATAAATACTGCAACAAAAACTGAATGTGTCTCATTTACAATCTGACAACAGAAGCGACAACATGTCGGTCCAAACATTGTGCGAAAAATTCATTCGTGAGAAAAGAAATTTCAATGCGAATGGTCACCAAAAGAAGTACATGTTTAGCGTTACATGTCCTTTCACAGATGTCGAGGGACTGCGTTTTACGTCGATAACTAACAGTCCGTATGACTACTTGAACTACAAGCCAACGCTGGACCATGTGTTTCTCGATGAACCGACACTAGCTGCGTTTGAACGATATGTTGACTTGATGTTTTCTGTTGCCGATGAAAAGATTGATATGTGCTACTTCAAAATATTGAAAACATTAGTACCAGAACATTTCGCAACTCTAACCGAGCGCATAAAGAAGGGTAGATACATGCAGTCGAATCCCACGTTAAACTACAGACTGCCGATATGCATAATACCAGTGTTGGAGTTGCACGGAATCGAGGAGTTTAGCAAAGTCTATTCGGTGAAATCCACTTGCCTATCTTTGGAAAGGACACAGATACGATTGAAGCTGAACACCTACTTTCGAGCAGTCATGACATTACTCGATTGTTCGGAAAATGATATCGTGGAAATATTGGTGAAAAAAGGAGTGCTACCGAGTAAAAACTTTCAGCTTGTCAGTACACAGAAAGAGCTCACAATAGGTCTGAAAATTGTGAGAAGCTGTGGTGAAATATACGAAGCGTTGCAAACTGGCATCGAAATGAGAGATATGAATGCTAACGTATACTCACTACAACCAAAATATGGATATCCAAATACAAATTTGTTTCAGGCGTTAGAGGTTTTGTTTGTGATGCATCCTTTGTACCGCAAGCACATCAACAGTCTTCACATTGAAACGGAGCTGATCGATGGGGGAAAAGGTAGACTAGTCAATGCTATTCCTAATCGTAAACGCAAATTTGCTGAACATTCAAAGGATCAGTCCAGTCTCCCCAAAAAGATGCTTTGCAAAATTTGCAAAACAAATGACTTGCCTTGTTCTGATAAGAAGGCGTGTTCGGAGCAAAACGAGATAATCAGTATGCCGGTCGATTTGGCAGTCGTGAAAGAAGAAATCGTGGAAACGTTCACCCCAGAACAAGAGGTACAAGAAAACCCGATGCCCGTAAGCGATATGTTGCCCGAAGAAGACCCATGTAAAGTTTACTTCATCAATCAGTGTCAAAACGAAGAACACGAAGATATGCTCTCTCAAGCGGTTAGAACATGCATTCCCAACATTCACATCCCACCGAACTTTGTCGCATTTTGTGTGTCGAAGGAATTGCTGACAAACGGCCTCGTTTTGTACATTCCTGCAGATTTTGTGTTGTAGTCTGTTGTGTGCAAATTTTTTGTTATATAGCTATTACATGTGTTTTGTTAGATGAATGAAATAAAAACCAGCTATGTTGCGCTTCATACTATTTGTCTTGTTTGTGTCTCTATGTAGCTGTAACGATAACTGCTTCAAGAAATCGCCAGAGCGCGATCTGGGTATATACAATGGTGCATTCTCGATCGTTTCCTATGATGATGCGCTAGACAAGTTACGCAAAATTGTATATATTCCTGAGAGAATGTACACAACGCAATATGATATTCTCGAGGCCATACGAAAAGTCATAAATCAAAATTTGGGCGTGAAAGACAATTATTTGACCATTGATAATCACAGGGACAGGTTTTGTTTCCAAATCAAAGGCACACTCTTTTTGATTTTGACCCCGAATATAGGTAGGATGCTAGCTACTGATTCTCTATGGCGATTCTTGGTACCAGACAATACATCTAATCATGTTGCAGACATCGAAAAACGCAGTAGCGATAATGATTTTGTTACATCGACAGTTTCAAACGAAATTGACACACACACAAACAGCGAAATGGAAAACACAACGCTTGCTTATATCCCCAACAATGGTTCGACAACCACAAAGGTTAACAAAAAAAGCACGCAAGCAACACTGAGAGTTGCACACGAAAATACCACTAAAACATTAAGTAAAAAACATAACACATCAGTTGTCAATGCCCTTAGCGATGGTTCAACAACCACAAAGGTTGAAGAAAATAGCGATCTTGGCACATCGATAGTTGCAAACGAAACTAGCACACAACAAAACTACAGTAAAATCCATAACATAACGAGTGGTAATATCACAAATAATGGCTCAACAACCACAAAGGCTAACGAAAATAGCGAAACAGGATCTGTCCTTGTTATAATCGAAGTTGTGTTTTGCATTCTAGCCGTGTTTGCAATCGTTCTTGGACTTATAGGATTTGTGTATAACGTTATAAAAAAAACACAGGAACTAAAATAAATATAAAACACACTTATACAAACGGATCTTGTCATTCTTGATGTTCTAAGCCAACCATGCGGTCGTTTATCATTTTGTGTTTTTTCATTGTTGTCCGCGCAGACACAACAGTTCAAAGCGTTTCTTCTTACGGTTTACAAAACTGTTATTGCAATGTGTGTGATCCGACTAAAAGTATTGGTAAAATATATGATGGATCTTGCTACTTTATCAGTATTGAGCAACAGTTCAAAGTTGGAAACCAGTTTTCAACGAACGTCAATGTACGTAAAACTGTAAACAGCGCCGACTATAATGCATACGATGTGGTCATTTTTGGACATAAAAACATTCATCTAAAAACGGTTTTCACTCAAGTAAGCAACGAATTTATTTTAAACAACATCCAAGGTTCTATCAAGATAGCGCTGTTCAACAACAAAGATAGGCCTGCTCAATGCGTTCATTTGTTCAAACGAAAATATTTGGGCATTTCATGCGAAACGGCTAACGTAGCGCTGCTAAAAGCGGATCGAGGAGAGTTTGTGACTGTGTCACCTTTCAATCCGCGTGCGTACAAGACATGTTCATTTGACGAAAACGCAGCAGCGTCGATCACATCACCTAAAACTTGTTTCGTGGTGAGTGAAGATGGCCAGTGCTTACCAGCAGTGCTGCAAACAGAAGAAGAGTTTCAAAACGCTTTTGACTATCTGATTAACAGAACGCACGACCCGAAGGTGAATGCAATATCTCAAAATTTGATGTTCAAAATTGACAGTCTGAACGAAACGCTCGAATTAAACGATTACGCGATAGTCTATTCGCGAGTGTCATATGATGAGAACAATACGTGCTTGTATATCGACGTGAATGAAAAATCTATTTCGTATGAAGATTGTACAACAAAACGAACTCTGTGTCAGATTAGAATTCCTGGTATGGGACTGGATTCACCGAGTGACGATGATTCCAAAATAAACAGCTTTTGGGTCTTATTTATTGCACTAACATTTGTGGTTGTTTCTTTGGTTATAGTTATAGTTATTGCGTATGTGTTGCAAGGATTTCAATCTAGACGTTTACAAACTACTACAACAGTTCAAATAACAAGCGCCTAACTCGAGTATAAAACCATTCACGCAAAGTCAGTAGTTGTCATAACGTAAAAAAATGTTCAGCTGTGAGTTTGTGGCTGCGATGGTAGCAAATTACTTGGAATGCAAGCAGTTTGAGGACTCAAATGACACTCTTTGTGACATCGTCGAATGTGTGATTTTGCTTGTAAATAGCACTGTTACGATGCATGTTCTTACAAAAGATGAACTGACCATAGCTTGTTTTGATGAAGACTATTTCGCCGAGTTGCTTGAACAAAAGCTGAACAATGGTTTGAGCTGGGATGTGTTTGTGACAGCATTTGTTTTGTTTGCGGCCGTCGTACGTGAAATATCGAATTACAACGCTGAAGGCTTCTACCACCTGAATAAACTACAGAACGTGTTCCGTAAATATAGACTTACTGACTGGGTTGCAAATCAACCTGGTAAATGGACATCGTTTGTACAGTATTGTAAGCGAGTTTGTTGAATAAAAAGTAGAAAACAGACAAATTTGTGTTAAGTTGTTTTATTCAGTATTACATTCACATTCAACTTCACTTTCTATAGATAGCGATATGTTTGAAATCAAATTTTCGAATAATTCATACTCATCGATAATGTCTTTGAGACCAATCATATCGATGATTTCTTTGCACATATCAGCACCATTGGTTTTAAGCAAACCGTGTTTCTTCTCAACCACACCATCGCGGTCAAAAATGTTGAAAAATAGTTTTGTATCGTCTGGTCTGTCCATAACAAGCATCAAGTCGTCCTCGTCGTCATCTTCACCCAATCTTACATACACAGTCAAATGAACTGTAAGTCCAAAGCATGTGATTTTGACCTGATAATCGAATTCGGGTGTAGGTTCATAGTCCGGAGAAAACAATGCATATGGTTCAAATGTTTCAGATTTTGACATGCGAAACAATTTCACCCTAGGCTCGTCTGTGGATATTATGCTCATATGCTTTGATATGATGTCCCACAACTTATTCGCAGCAGATTGAGATTTGATTTTCCATTTTCTTTTCTGTATACGTTTCTGCTCTGGTGTTTTCGAACGAGCATTGAAGCATATGCATTGAACGTTCTCCATGTTCTAAAATGTGACCAATGTGGCAACGTTTACAGACAAAGTGAAACGGTTTGTGAAATAGATCGTTACAAAATTTGCATATAAAAGCTCTGCACAAAAAGTAAGCTTCATTTCATTTGTTGATGTTTGCGACTATATTTCTTGGCATTTTGCTTATTCGATTCATCATCGAAGAACGAAACCCCGATTTTTGGGATCGCAAAACGACTAAACTTGACAACAACAAGAAGCCATGATCGGTGTTACAATGCTTGCGATGATCTGTATTCAAGACTTACGATGGTGGTTTTCTGTTAGAAAAATACGAAAAGAATGCATACAGGTTATGAAAGAACTTCGTGAACGCTTTCAAGCAAATAGTTGCTGTGATTGCAAAGACTGCAAAAAACGTATGGCTCAACTTCACCTGGAAAAAGAACAAGCAGTGAAAGACTCGCGTACTTGTATAATTTGCTGCAATGAAGAGAAAACCTTTGCCGTAACACCATGCATGCACCTTTTCTGCGTACACTGTTGCTGGCACATGCATATATATGGGAACAAATGCGCTGTTTGTAGATCTGAAATATTTGATTGGAAGCGGATTCATTGGACTGATTAGTGTTATGACTTTTAGTGCATGCTTGTGTGTGTATTTGTTTGAATAGTATCGTCAAATAAAATGTTGAAATGCATTTTATGTTTTGGTTGTTAGTTTGGTAGAGAAGATGCAAGTATATTGACGTTTTGGGTTTTATCTTCTTTCATGAAGAAAACAAACACACAAGTTTACTGTTTTTGCTCTTTATTTTCAACATACAACAAACAACATACAACATTTAGTTCATAACATTTTCTTCTCTGCGCTTTCGACTCAGACTACGACTGAACACTTTTGTAAAGCTTCTCTTTCTAGTTCTCGACCGCTTTTCATCGTTTTCGCTAGGTTCGTTGACAGACTTCGGTTGAAGGTTTTCCTTAGACTCGTTTTCTCTTCTGAGCAATTCGTTATCATACGCGGTTTTGTTGTGAAATGTAAGAAGTTGTGGAATGCGTTTAAGAAACATCACCACTTCTGTCATGCCTAGGTGCTCAGCGAGTTCGATCATGTTTACCAGACTAGAGATTGACTGCCAATCCGAGTAATCTAGCGTGAGACCGTTACATTGGTACTCAGACAGGTTCATGAGAATTTCAAACACGTTCATCAATTCTTGAACACTGTACTTCGGCTGAATCTTGACATGATTTGTCTTAACGTTAGTGAACATTTTCACAATTGCTGCTGGGTATGATTTTTGTTCTTTGCCCACATAAAATACAACCCTGTCTTTGCTTTGTTTAAGCGACTGAATGAGCTTTGAAGAGATTTCAATACCAATATCGTACTTCAGTTTAGTGAACAAGCGATTAGTGGCTTCGGTGTCAGTGACCCGTTTAATATCTTTAACGTTTATGGTTGACATGGTTGACATGGTTGTGTGTGGTTTGAGTGTTTCTATAGAAAAACTAACCTTAAATAGATTTTTATCGCAGTTTTCCAAACCGTAATTTGTGATTGTATAGACAGTTGAACATCCACAAAAAGTCATGTTTTTTCTTGAGCTGGGAATCACATCCTATAGTGTTAATCATAACAAGAAAAACATAAACTCCTAAAAGCGAATAAGGACAGAGTGAAGTGTTTCTCGAAGTTTTGTATGTATCGTAAATAAACTTTATGTATGTGGAATTGTTAACCGTACTTTCGTCAAACAGAGAGAAAAAATTGTAAGCTTTAAGTCGGTTGTATCCACAAATAGGATCGCCAAATACTGAATCAAAATGGCTTGTAATTTCGCTAGTTGTCAATTTTTTGAACAACGACATGCGTTCATCGTCTTTGAACTCATTGAGAACCATTGTGACACACGTTTGAATTCCACACCCGAGTTTTGAGTTCATTTCTACTAGCTTGCTTTCGAATATTCGTATTGGTTCTTCATATTCTGTTATGTATTGAAAAATGCATAGCGAGCATTCGTGGTGATGTCTAGAGTACATGGGTGAAAGCAAGTAGGTGTTTTGTGCTAACTGTTCGTCTTCGTCAACAATCAAAACCTCGTCGATATCCATTGATAAGGCAACAAATGTTTACAGTTCATTGATACAATTTATTTACAACATATACAAAAAATGTAACACACACAAGTCAACATAATCATACAATATTGCAACAACGTAGTCATTCGTCATCATCGCTCAATTCTAGATCACTGAGTATAGTCTTTTCCTTTTTCGGTTTCTTTGCAGCTTTCGTTTCACCAGATTTGCGCATTCTTTTAACAGCCAGACCGTTCATAATTTCCTTTTCATCATCGTTTAGCGTATCTGAGATTTCTGTATCGGAGATGTCGATATCGGCATATTTGCGTTTTTCCTCAACATTGGAAGATTTTATTCGCTCTATTAGCGCAAACATGTTTTCGTCTTCCCCAGAACCGAGTATTTTGTTAATCACATCAATTGGAATTCGATCGAAAACGTTAGAGCTCACAGTCTTCACAACATCGTTCTGCAGGTTTTTTGTTTTCTTGATGCCCTTTATCAGATTCTGCGTTCTTACTTTGAGGCTTTTGTACTGCGCTAGTTTGGCATCAATCTGTTTTAGTTTCTCTGAAAGTTCTTCTATCTTCAAATAATCGTTAGGCGACAAGAAGACACCTGACTCGACTTCAGACACCAAATTCCTTTTCACGCCGTGATTCAGTACAGTGTTCGCAAACTGCTGTATTCGTTCTCGGTTGTTCGTTTTTATAGCATAGCTCGAGGTCAACATTGCTTGTGCCATCGTAGAAAGTGATTGCGAGTGTGCTTATTTTGTTAACTGCAGCTATATATATACGCTTGAAAAATAATGCACGCCTTACTTGTTCATCATTGGCTTGAATAATCGAATGTAGTACGCCTCTTTGGCTTTACGCACGTGCTTGTCTCGCTCTGTCTCCAAAACGAATACAGTGTACCGTTCCTTAACATCGCACAAGTGTTTCCCACATTCTATCAAATGGTCAGTAGCTCGACACAAATGCTGCTCTGTTCGAATATGAGAGTTGTGTGTATGAATGCGTTTTCTCAGATTAATGGTCTCTCCAATGTACTCACCGCCGCAAGTGTTGCACTTCAGAACATATATAACATCTTTTGATTTACAAGTCAAGTTCTCTCCATCTTCAACAATGTATACAAAACCACAATTGAACTGAAAACTGTTTCCACTCTTTATTTGAGAACATAGAGTGCAGCGCTCACCGTTACATGGTTTAACTTTGTAGTCCATCAACAACTCAAAATAGTGAAATTATGACTGAAAATGTGTTTATGCGTTTTTTGTTACAAAAACATGAAGATCAGCTGGTACCGTGAAATTTATTCCTTGTTCCTGCATAGCACAAGTAATGTCAAAACACGAACAGTTTTGCGAATTTAGCTGACTGATATGTAGAGTTTTACTAATTGTTGTGAAACAAAACTCGATTGTCAAGTCGAATATGAACACGTTTTCGTCTCCAATATCGTCTAGTATGGTTTCAAAAATGCTTTCGAGCAGTTCTTGTTTATTGATCAAAACGCTGATGCATTTAAAAACGTGGATGGAAAATTCTTGAGTGTTTCCAATGCTCTCGCGTTCAATGGTATACATGTTGTCATACGAAGTCATTGTGAGTTATGACAATAGCGGATACAAACGCTTTGATATCTGTTAACTCTTTACAAAAGTTTCGTTATGCCGAGCTATGCTGTGTAGTACAATTATGAAGCAAATAGCAGCTATCACAAGCACAATGAATCCACCAACACAAACAGCGACAGTTTCCCAAAACGTTAATTTTTTTAGTCCCGGTTCGTCATTCAATGTACTTTTACCCAACAAAACCTCGCAAATCGTGGGACTGTGTTTGCATTTTTCGATTGAAATGGTCTTTGATCGCATATCGACATACGTGCATTCTTGTCCACTGTTCGTCCTTTTGTTGTACACAATGAAGTGATCGCTGGTTACAGAAGTGTCATCTATATTTTTTATTTGAAACTTTGCCTCACTCATATTGTGTGCCGTGTTCTGAGTAATGCTAACCAAATATGAAACAACCGTATTATCCAAATCGTAAACACTCGCAATACTTGAGTGCGAACAATTTTCATCAATCCGAAAACATTTGCCATCATTCGCTTTCACAGCACCAATATCGCAGTATGTGAAATTAGCCAATTGTATGTGTGGTACGCGAATGAAATGACCATTTCTCGCTATAAGCACAGCATTCGTGCTCTCGGTACAATTCTCAATTTGATACGTATTTCTATATAACGACATACAAATCTTATCAACAGCTGTGCCATCTTTGGTGCTGAAGACAGTAAGTCGATATGATGAAGCCTTTTTCGCGAGAATAACTTCGTTACTCACTTGTTTCACTATTTGACTTAGCATCGCACGTAAAGCATGATTACGTTCGTTGATAATCAAGAGTGTGTATTCACGAAACGGAGAAAAATGCGTATTAGAGGAAATCTTGAATGATGAATCCAAGTTGATGAAATAGCAACGATTGTTATGTACTTTACCGATTGTAGTTGAACGATTACATGTTAGGCAGTAACAATTTTGCAATCCATACGTAGATACTTCTGCAACGGTCTGCTTGTGGTGCTTAATTCCCATTTTATGCTTGTTGATAGCATCTTGCATATTTTGAAATTGTTGGTTAACGATGTTATCGTTTTTAACTGGCAGACTAACGGTGAGTTTTGGCTTGGTAAGAGCATTTTGAATTTTGTGAGAAGTTTGGTTAACAACAGTATTTTTTTTAACTGGCGGACTTATTTTGTTTTTTGGCTTGTTGGTAGAAGTTTGAATATCGTAAAATGTTTGGCTAACGAAAGTATTGGCATTTTGAATATCGTGAATTTTTTGGCTTACGATAGGGTCAACGATAGGTTTGTTTGTTACTGACAGAACTTTAGTGTTTTTGAAAAAAAAGTTAGAAAAATCGATAATTGGTACATTTTCAGCGCTTTGCTTTTCATCCAAATTATCGTCAGAGTAATCCTCATCAAAGTTATCCTCGTCAGAGTAATCCTCGTCAGATTGATCATAGTCAAAGTCAAACTTATCATCGATTTTTAAGCGGATCTCACTCATTTCCTGCTCTATTTGTGTAATTGTGTCTCGCAATTCTTTGGACTTAGAAGGGATTATTTCCAAACCTAGATCATATTCTTTGATATACTTGGCGACTGACAAATCATTCATTTTTCTCTTCAATAACGCATTTTTGATTCGTGTTAACGCATGATCCTGTTTCTCGGGACTAGCACCTTCTAAATTCACATCGCACCATGTTCCGAACGTTTTACACAGTTCAGTATTAAATCTGATGAAGGCATGACCGTGCATCCCATTTGCACAAATTTCACTTCCATCATAGGTCAATGAAAAATTGTATGGAAACAAAGGTATCCAAGCGTGTGTGTAAATCTCAGTAAACACAGATTCCACAAACTCACTGATAGAGTACGTTTTCGGCTCAATTTGCAATCTAACTAAAAGACTGGGTAAGTCGTAAGTGATAAACATTGATCCCGCTACAAAACCATCAACTACACTGTATACCGGTTTCGAAAACGCTTTTTTCTTGTTCGGACATCTAGATAGACCTATGGATTTGCATTGTTGCTCATGACCTTCTAAACTAAACTCTGGGTTTTTCATCCATTTGTTGAAAAATTGTAAATTTTCTTTGACATCGTCGTATAATGACAAATACTCATAGGTTACGTTTATCAACACATAAAATAAACCATTCGTAACGTCAATCGGTTTGTCCTGTATATGCTTGAAACAAGACGGTTCATAAAAATTTGGTTTAGGACGTCCTAACGCATTTGTTTGTAAAACTAAGGGACAAAACAGGGCAACTATATGCACAAACATATACATGACGAGTTTTTGATGCATTGTCATTTTGGAAAGTTCCTATATAAGTATTTTCTACAAACAAATTGAAGTTATTTGTCTTCCAGTCATTCACATGGATTACACCACAAATAGCATTCCTATGTGTCTGTGGACAGATTTCCAGCATGTAGAAATAAATACAAGAGAACATTTTGCACATCGATTCGAAACGTACGCAAGACTCAAAGCTTCTCTACAACCAACGAAGTTGATAATGTGTCTATTTGATGAAATTGTTGAATTCGTTTGCAGCAAAACAGACATAAGCAAAATCAAGATTCAACATGCGCTGATGGACTCTTGTACTTCAAGGAAAACCTTTTCAGTTTGGTCGTTTCTGATCAAAGATGTGACAAAAGAAACCTTGAACGTTCTTGCTACGAAAGCGAACCTGTGTAGATTCGATTTATTGTATGGTTTCATTCATGCCGAAAACTGGATATGTGGTGCAATTGATTTTCGAGGTGCTGAAAAGTCAAAAGATATTGCCAAAGATATTCTTGAAACAGAGCACGTTTTTGAAATGTTTAGCGCGAATGCGATGACAAGATATTCCAATAAAATGTCCATGAAGAATATTCAATAAAACGTATTGTATCATAGCTTGTGTTTTCGTGATTTGTTCAGAACATACTCAAATAACAAACAACACGCACAATTGTTTCAAGGTTTTTTATTAACATATACAATCGAACACAACAAAACAAACATGCATAAAATTTGGGTCGTTGATTAGCATGTGTTGATTTTCATATCCATCCTTGTGCTACGTACTGATGGTATAAATCTTTTGGTTCGTTGATTAGCATGTGTTGATATACATATTCATCCATGTATCGATCGTATGCCTCATCGAATGCCTCATAATCAGAAAAATAAATATGGTGGGCCTCTTCATCCACCTTTTTATCAATCAAATATTCATATGGCGATTGAACATAGGGTACACGTTCAATTTGATTTTGTTCTTCATCATCGACGCCACCGATTTCGTCGTTTCTGTCCTGGCAATATATTTGTTTTTGATTTCGCTTTGCATTGCGTATTTTTGTTCTTCGTTTAGAAAGTTGCCTTTGCAAACGCCTTTGTTCAGCCTTTTTACGTTGCTTTTCAGTTTGTTTTTTATAGGAATTGGGGCGGGTACGAGTACAAGTCTTTTCAATTTTCGCCGTAAGCAGGTCATCGAAATCACTGTAATTATCGTATTCGTCATCATTTTGGTTATCTTTGGTTTGAAGGATATCAACCGATTTCGTTGAACATCGTTGGTTATTGCTTTCTGTTTTCGCAATTCCATTGTTTGCTTTTTGATATAGCTTGGAAAACTCATTTTGTAAGTACCGACCGAATGATTCATTGTCAAAAGGACAAGCACGGCTAAACCGTCGCTGACTAAGTTTCACTTCTTCTTCTGTGTTCATGACCCAATCGAACACAAAAGGGCAAACGGGGCACAGCTGTCGATGCCTCAGTTTTACATCTTCTTTATCCATGTTCCAAATGGAAATGTGCACATGGCAAAACACGCATCGAACGCACTCAATAGTTTCGGAGATTACACAAGTGTCGTAGATGAACCCTTGGCTAGCCAGGTCTTCCTTTGACACGCCGTAACGACCATAGCCGCTTATATGCGGATTAATGCTTCGTTTTGATGGCCTGTTTTCGTAAGATTGAAGTCTTTGATACAACGACATGTTTGCAAACGAACGTTCTTAGACTGAGTAAAGCATTCATCTGCTATTTATACAAAAAATTGTAATGTAAATTTTATGTCCATCCATGTAGCGATCAAATGCCTTATTGTCAGAAAAATAAAACGCCCGGCAAAATTAGCGGGGGGGTCTTTTTTAAAACCCCACCCCCCTTATTAAACCGTCAGAACATTTTCCGGGCATATCATATAGCGCCGCATCCCGCACCAAAAATGCACACAAGAAAAAAGTGGCTGTGGTTATATTAATAACGGTATCTACACATGTGCAGACATGTGATGACACCAATGAACGCTTTTAATTCACCTTTGAGATCGAATGCCTAGTTCTCCTTTTTTCAACGAGTTTCGTTTGATTTGTTCGAAAAAAAAGCGGAAATGAAATAAGGCAAAAACGGTGTGAATAGGTTTTATGTGACTCTGACATTCGGTATCCATAAGTTAGATTAATTAAATATATACCATTTCAAACGCGGAAATGCGGTCTTGACAAGAGCAAGTGGAAGCTTCAATGTGTAGAATTACCGAGATCACCCTTATGGAGCATTTATTTATTTAAAAAACTGGAAATGTTATGTTAGAAATAACTACGCATTATTAAGTATAAATAATGTCATGTGTGCTTGTAAAATAATAGAGAAGATTGGTACCAACTGTGCGTAACTTAACGAAATCCCTAGAAACTACAATTCATTTTCAGAAAAATATAATGTTTCTAGCCATCGTTTCTTCGACCAATTGAACACTTAAAAACACAATGAGATGTGCATTATACCCAAACACAAGCACACAACAAACACTGCTTAACACCACTTGTCTTCGACCGCATGGGACAACTTAAAAACAATTCGAGATGTGCATTCTTCCCCAAAACAAGCACACAGCAAACGCTGCTTGACACAATATACTTTAGACTGAGCGCTTTTACAAATTGCGCACTGTGATATATTGGATTTCGTATTTTCCTTTCATGTCGCCATTCATGAGAAGTTGCTACTAGGAATCCCGTCGGATTGACTAATGACCACTATGCTGTAATTGCAGCTTCAGAGGACAACTTGTCAATGCGTATTGTGATGAATTCGGATTGTACAAATGTTTGATTGTAATCATACAGAAATACTACGAATATACATAATACGTTTAGTGTGTTATGCATCAAGAACCTTTTCCCACAACAATATGTTTAAGGTATATGAATCGCTATAAGCAATCATACTGAACAAACACACTTAAAAGTGCATCATTTTTGGTATTTATTCGTCTTTATTGTAGAATGAAGACCTATCTCCTTACCTTTGCTAAGATATACAGTTTTGAAACCTTTATTCAGTTTGGGGATAAATTTGGATTCAACTTGATACTTACGCTTATGTTGCTTGGATTGCCTGGAAGAACATTATAGTATCAGGTGTTGGCCTATTCATGGTTTTCTTACAATAAATAGGTATCAAGAGAATATGTAGGAGTGCGACATCTTGATTGGAGGACTCTTACAAAACGGGGATAAAAATACTGTAGTTTGAGTCGGTGTAGTTAATTTCACAGGTGATTGTAAAAGGTGATGGATGGTTTAAAACGTATGGCATAAACCGTTATTGAATATTCAGGAAAAAATCCTATGCTAGTTGTTTACGTTTTAAAATCCGAATCAAGAAGCGATCATGGCGAACATAATACGACTTCTTTATTAAATGTGAAGTTAAGAATTGCTTGTTTAATCATGGCAAGAGTAAATACCTAATTTCACTTTCAACGTAATGGGGACATATAATACCGGTACGATATCGCACTAATTCGCACTAATGTTATGCGCGGTTGTGTTTAAAAGCGCAGATAAAATAGGATACTCATTGCTTTACTCCAAACAAACGCACACATGTTGAATGAAGTCTCATTTGCATATTATTGTCAACAGCTTTCAGGTATACAATAAATGCCCACATAACAATGTATACAGCTGAGCAAATCTCTGTACTGCAATTTCATTTGAAGACGTATCTACAAGCATGATTTCGTTGACTAGTGTGTGTATAGCGTATTAACTTTATGCGGACAACACATGGATGATGGTTTAACTGGATTTCAGGTTCAAACAAACAGTGGACTGTAAACGTCAACATGGTTCAAATATCTATGGAGTGTTACATTGTAATGGTGCGGAATAGTGTTTGTGTGTGTAGTTTTCACTTCACTTCGCAGTAAAAAAAATGGTCATTAAAATGTGTTGTGATTGCGATTAAATGAAATAGTAACTCGACTCATAATTTAAAATCGTGACCATTTGTTTGTTCATGAAAAGTTTCTGGATACACGGATTCCGCATTAGTGGCTATTCTGCTGCTGATCTGCCGCGAAGTAAAGCTGTAGCAGTAATGTATTGAAGTTTCATCCATGTTATTCCTTCGAAAGCATAAGTGTGTTTGTGTGTTTTAACATCTATAGCATTGGTGTTCAACATGCACGGTTTTATTTTTTCGTCATGTGTTAAATTAATTTGTGAGTATTTCTTTAAATAAATCTTTATTGTCTAGTTCTGAATGGTCGCGTATGACTTTATAAATGGTGCAGGTAATTATAGTATAGTGTGTAATTATATTATAGTATCATAACAATTGTTAATGTAAAATAGAAGATAGTTTTACAGATTTGAATACTCATGATTAGCTTAACTCATGTACGGTGCATGCATATTGTTTGAATCAATTAAAATACGTGTGTGTGTTGGTGAACAACGCTGTACCAGTAAACAACCGATATTGAAATTCATGGCCAAAAAATGAAGAAAGTATTATATGATTGACATATTTTGAGACATTAATTGAAAATCAAATGGTTTTGGATTACGTTTTAAGTCGAGATTTAACGTATTAATGACAAGTGGAACAATGGAACAATGATAAACAACTTGGTACCTAATACATGCAGTGGGTGTAAAAAGGTGCAGCAAGTAGCAGTCTTCCTATGTATGAGAAATCGAAATACACACACACTGCTTATATAACTACTTATACATTAGTTAGTATGCAAAACGATATTATGTTTAGAAAGCTAATTCAACGTAAAATCAGTACTACGTTTTTGAGACAATTTAATATATTAATTATACGTTAGCGCTTAAACCATAATTTAAGCAATATTTTCCATCCATGTTTCTTTTGTACAGTATAGGTTAATGGTTATATGTGTATAATATATGTTGATATACGTTTCTTTATCCAACCACACGGTATTTGAACAGAAAACTTGTATTCACCGCTAAATCGCCTTGGTTTGCAACCTTTCAAAAGTAAACCAATAATTCAAAATATTAAAAATACATTTGTATTCCCCACAAAAATCAATGCTGCATACTATTTCATTTTTATGGAGGACAGCCACTTATTTATAAATATCTGCTGGTATCTGTTTAATGTAAATCTTTGATAGAGTTTATGTAGTCGGAAGGAAAACTTGCGAATTTATCAAGCTTTTGAACGTGCCAGCTAAATTAGGTCTACGTTTTATATTTTCAGAATCTGAAGCTGAAAATTATAATTATTTTAATTTTCAAATAAGTAAAGCTCAATAGTGCAGTTATTTATCACATGTTTATAAATTTTACTCGTCGTAGGTAAACTCGCCAAACGCGCGCTTGGTTGGGAAATTCATTAATGACATGATTCCCATTGTATACTAGTATATATACATCTTGTTTTTATTTTCATAACGGGCCTTTTTGTATTGCCGGTTTGAATAGCACTGCGGCGGGCTTTTAATCATTTGCAAGATGACTTTTGTTAACAGTTTTTACTATTTATGTAAATATTTTTTATTGTGAAACGTTCTGTGTCATAAACATGTTTGAAGCGATAAAAAGTTTTATTAATGTTAATGATAAACATTCGACCTTTATCAGTATTCCGTTATCGCAAAGATAAGAGCAAAGACAAAACATGCTTCCAAGCCTCAATTTTCATATGTTGTATCGCTTTAAAATGTTTTCCTTTGATAGCTCTGTCTGCTCACAAGGCCATGTAGATACATTTCCAATAAATGTAGAGCTGTGTCTTACTAGTTGGCGTTTCATTCTAGGATTGAATGTTTGACCGACGAATAATGCGGCTTTGAGATGCTTTCATGTCTGAATAACGTGCAAATAGATATTCCATTAATGCGTTGTGAATATGAAAGCAAAATTTTGTTAACTACGATATTGTTATTTTTTACATTATAAATTGAGACAAAAAATGCACATGCATTGTTTGAAACTAAAGATTGAAGTTTCACACAGTCATAACAAATATTGGTAAGTTACTTTTATTTATTCATGAACTTGATATTAACTTTTATTTAAAAAAGTTATGTAACGTTTATTATAATATGTGTGAGTATGCAGGGTTTATCACGCACCACATGTGTATTTTATTTGCAATACAATGTTTTTGCGCAATATAAACCAGTATAAAACCGACTGTTAAAGTACACATATATTTCAGAGAAAACATATTTGCACTGCCTTATTACATATCGATAGTTTATTTATTAGTTTCATAATATATTTACATGGTTTCTTCATTTATTCGTAATAGCAAGTCAATGGGTGAAAAAAAAAGAATTGTGTAATATTATATTTAAAACTGAAGAAGAATACGACAGTGTCATTTACATTTAATCGATAAAAAGACGCATCGGCGTAATGTTCGTACTTTATGTTCCCTTAAACAGTGTATGACCGCTTCTGCTTAATTTTACTTGTTTACATTAAGCAACTACAACGCTAACTTTAAAAAATTAATTTTTAAATGCACCCAAACCTGCACGTATAATAAATAAATACGAAATATAAAAATCTGACTTCTTAAAAAGTTTCTAAGAAACAGATATTTATAATATGTCAAACACTTAAGGTATCCCTTATTATAAATCTAGGAATGTTAGTAACGAAAAATATAACGGTATTACTTTAACAGATTCGTTCCACGAGATTCTGTGTCGAAATGAGTGTCAGCGTTCAAACGTTTGTTAACATTACAGTCCCATTTAACAACTTGTTTTATGATTACTTGTTTTCGATCAATTGCTAATCGAGGAAAACTGTAGAAACAATTCCTTTGTATCAAGTACCATCGTTTATCTTTACAACTTACACTTAGCAAACGTAGAGATTTCTCTTCTGAAGTTCTGAGATGGACCTTAATGTTTACATACTCTGACTTTAACACTCAAAACATGTTTTTATTGGTGGGTTTGTTTGAGAATCAATGTTTACCATATGAACGATGCATTATTACTTTCCATATTATCATGTGCACAATTTGTTCGACGAGTTGCTATTTTTGATGAATAACAGAGTTTGTTTCATTATCTTTCCTCAATTCAATACACCTTTTCAGATCATTAAAAAGCGTCTGGCGCGATGATTGAAAAGAAACCGGAAAAGGTGTACGAGTCGTTTTGTAAATATTTTAGTCGTGTTTTATTTAAGCGATTAGAAAAGCTAAAATAGTTTTATTTATGTGGAAACAACTACCAGTTGGCTTGTCTATGGTTATTTTTGTACATGCATTATGGACATGTGAAACTAAAAAAGATATTCATATTTTGAACGTGTTTATGCTATAGTGGTCGATTTGTATAATAATTCGAACTGATATGCAATATGCAATATATATTACTGCGAGAAAAACGAAACGCAATTACACTGTAGTCTAGCTCATCTCCGGTAACAAAACAGCAGCAAGCCATAGGACGAGCGAGAGTTTTTGTGTGTGTGCAAAAGCATGTGTTGTTTTTCGTATTTAATACAATCAATACTGGAAATGTGGTGTGCAGTTTGAATCAAGATACAGACAGATCGTGTTTGAAAATGGAATAGATTAACTCATACGGGCATGGATAATAGCAGTATTTTTTGGTCAAAGAAGATAGATAGATGTAAATAACTCCATATATATGGTGTGTGTCAATGTCTATCACTCCGTGTTTAAAACATATAATCGGACTACGTTATAGTTAAAGACCATTGATGTCTTTGCATTTGATAATTTAGAAAATCCATTATATTCGGATAAAAGTTCATACAAAGATTTTTTGTTTTGTAAAGGAATTTCTTATTTGCAAATTATATGTTACATATATCTTATTTTAATTCAAAATGTTTGCGTGTAGACACACACAAAATCAATGTAATAACTTTGTATAAAAATCGTTGTTAAATACTCCGAAATGGGGCTAATTTCAAATACTAGTCGATGTTGTTGAGAATAGTGGTGTTCGATTACAAGCGCAAAGCTAACATTGTTACTGCTCCTTCTTGTAATCTATGCTGAGGTGTGGTTGAATTATATTACCAAGAAATAGTTCCCTGATAGTGATTTATAATGTAGTGGTTAATATCAACATGAAATTATCTTTTTTATACTACTGTAACAATTCAGTTATAGTATTTTTAGATTTTCCATTGTAAGTAAAAAAGATTAAATTATCATAATTATATAAGTTCCGAACTTAAGTTGTTAAGAAGTTATACGAGTTAGGCGTTCCCATTGGTGAAAACCATTTGTTACGTAATAATAAGTGTAAATGTAATTTTAATTGAAACGTTTTCATTTCAAATGTACATTTTTTTCCCCGCCCCAGGGTAAAATTTATGAATGAATACATTGAAATAGAATTAAATGCGCGAATAATGTCGAGTGTCCAAATTAACGATTCGATGACCGTCAGCAAACCGTCCCATAAATGAAAGGAATAATACCAAGCGTTTTACTTACAAACAGTACAATTGTTAAAATCATGCATTATTGGATGTAACGTCAGTACCCAATGTATGTATTTAATCATTTACAGTAAGGCATGGATAGAAATATACAAAATATAACTTCACATATGCATTTTTAATTTGGAATACACAGTTTCGTTTTTTATCTATATATACCACATTTTGACATTTCTTATAAGACAATACTGTTGCAAGAAGATAGATTAAATGGTTTTATTATAGAATGTACGATAACTTAAATACAAGCCTCCTTTTCTCATACAATTGTATTGAGAATCTAGGTACATTTAAGGGTCAACACGGCACAACTTGTTAACAATAGGGTCGGGATACAAAATTGTTATTATAAAAATTCAAATTCAAACTACGCATAAATACTCTTTACTGTAAGAAGACAATATATGACTTTCCTATAAACTTTCAATCTAAATTCGAAGCAAGATTGGTAGTTATTATATTATCAACTGTTTTTGTTGATGTTAAAATACACTTAATAAGTAACTACAGTTCATTTTCAGAAAATATTATGTTTCCAGCCATCGTTTCTTCGACCAACGGAACACTTTAAAAACGCAATGAGATATGCATTCAACCCAAACACAAGCACCCAGCAAACACTGCTTAACACCACGTTTCTTCGACCGCATGGGACAACTTAAAAACAATTTGAGATGTGCATTCTACCCCAAAACAAGCACACAGCAAAAGATGCTTGACACAATAGACTTAAGACAGAGCGCTTTCACAAATTGCGCACTATGATATATTGGATTTCGCATTTCCCTTTCATGTCGCCATTCATGAGAAGTTGCTACTAAGAATCATGTCGGATTGACTAATGACCATTCTGCTGTAATTGCAGCTTCAGAGGACAACTTGTCAATGTGTATTTTTATGAATTCAGATTTCATGTACAAATGTTTGATTGTAATCAAATAGGATTACTACGAATAGACATAATTCGTTTAGTTTAGTATGTATCAAGAACTGTTTTCCACAACAATATGTTTAAGCTACATGAATCGCTATAAGCAATCTTACTAAACAAACACACTTTAAAGTGAATATTCATATCATTTTGGTATTTATGATTTAAGTTCGTCTTTATTATCAAATAGCCTACCTCTTTACCTTTGCAAAGCTATATAGTTTTAAACCTTTATTCAGTTGGGGAATACATTTGGATTCAACTTGATTCGTACGCTTATGTTGCTTGAAGTGCCTGCAAGAATATTATTGTATTGAGTGTTGGTTTATTCACGGTTTTCTTACAATAAATCGGTATAAAGAGAAGAGGTAGAAGTGTTATATCTGATTGGATGACTTTCGCAAAAGAAAATCACAGTAGTTGTTGTCTGTTGTTAATTCGACATGTGGTTGTAAAAGGTGATGGATGATTTAAAACATTTTGCTATTGCAAATACCGTAGGTTTACTTTTTATTTCCATTTTTTTCTGTTTCGAATAATACATATTGATCTAACGAGTAGTGTTAAATGTATTATTGTTGCCAAAGGCTGTTAGAAAACGTTTCGAGACTGTTTCAGCAAAATATATCAAAGTGCAATTTTATAGTTTGCCTACAGCACCAAATTTTAACATACATATGTTTCAGAGAGTTATAAATTTAAATATGTATACATTAAGTAGGTTTCCAATAAGTGCTCTAACGAGGATGGCATTAGAGTTTTGAAGGCGATTTATATTAATCAATTTATGACATCATCTAAAAGTGTAACACCTGACTATCAGACCTCCATATCCCATAAAACAAGCAGAGCTATTTGAGTATTTTGTATTTTTTTATTTTCAAATTGCTGTAACATACTGTGGTAGATTCTTTGAAAAGAAACTTAAAACTGTATTTATGATTGTAAACAACCAGGTGGTATCTTAATAATATTTAACATTGTAACGATTGATTACTTAACACTGATGGTATATGCATGTTTGTGTTTTAAATTTATTTGAACCTGCTTGTACTGCGTTTTTCGTATTTGCGTTTACTATCATATAAACTATAAATCAAACAGATAAGTATCTTACACTTATATTTAATGAAAATTACTGAGAACCTCTTATCAAAAATCTTTAAATGCTGACTAATTGATATATAGGATCTGGCACGACTTGTCATATCATACTATATTTTATTAAACCAGTTCAGGAATTCTGTTAGTAAGTGAGCCTTTGTCGAGCTTATTAACGAATTTCCTGGACGAATTTAATAAAATATGGTATGAAATGACAACGAGTGTCAGATCGTTTTTATCACATGCTTTTAAATGAGCAAATTAAATAAATATTAACGTAAACATAATGATAAATCCCGAATGTTGTTTACAAATTTGTGACGTCATTTGACGTTGCAACGTCATTTCAGCAAATTAACAAAATGCGATTGGACAATCGAACAAAAACTAAGCCAATGAAAACGCTTAAAAAGTATATTACACATGTGTAAGATAAAAAATATTCGTTATGGTAATATTACATGGGAAACAGGGTATGGTATATGATGAATTAGATTATTCATCCACGAAAGCGAGTTTTGTTCTTGTTTCCATTCCACAATGTCATTCGAAGTTAGACAGTCGTTCATTAAATTTTATTAAAATGATGTTTTAGCGATTTTTAATGAGTTACAGTCGTGTCAAGTTGTTGTATTTGCGAATAATGAGAGTTCTTTGCTACTGATGGACTGTTTGAAGTCGAAAGAACTGTAATATAAATTAATTTTATGATTTGAATATTGTATCTTCCTCATGGAAGCTGGTGTGTAAAATATATGATTTACTATATTATATTAAAATAAGAATAGCATAATGTATATTTCTTAAGGATAGAACCAATTATGTGGTAGTTGTGTATCGACCATCCGACAGTATTACATAAGCAAGTCATTTTACATTGGTTTAATTAAGCAGCTGTAGTAAAGATAATTCAATATATTAACAAATGTAAAATTGTTCAATATAAATGTGAGGGCTTTCTTAACGTTTTCACAATCTGTTATTGTGTTAAACACATTGTGTTCAACGGGTGTAGTTCTTTTATTTTGATAAAAAAATAATTTGATTGCTTCATTTATATATCGCATATTTAACAGAGATTTTGCCACCGTGTAACAAAACGACGCCTATCATCTTTTAACATTTTTAAGATACGTGTATACAAGTACTCAATGTAATTCATAATGTTGCTTTTTAAACCATTATTGAGCCACGCTGTGTGAAAATGGTTTTTTAAGAATGTTCGTTAAAAGTCGTCCCAGATAAGCCTGTGCAGACCGCATAGGCTAATCAGGGACGACACTTTGCGCCTTTACTTGATTTTTGTTAAGAAGATAATTTCTGTAAACGATATATACCACAAAAGCGGAAAGTGTCGTCCCGGATTAGCCAGTGCGGACTGCACAAGTTAATCTGGGACGATACTTTACGCACATTCATTTAAACCCCTTTTAAAAAAGCAGGCACCATATTCAAAAAGATTAGTTCGTTTCAAACGCTTTTGCGAAAATGAATTTAAAAAATATGTTTGGGGAAAGTACACGGATACTACAAAATCCTTTTCTAACTTATGCATTAAACACAGCTTGGACGAAATCTTGTTTATTCAATGTCAGGGAAAGTCGCGTTATTTTATGAGTTTAATTACTCCCATAGGTGTTGTTAGTTACATAAAGCTCAGTTTTAGACAATTTGAAATGCGTTCGCCATTTTGTTGTCATTGATACGTTACCATCTAATAATACTTTATATAAATATGGAGGAATACATCGGTAAACGAAGCGGCATAAAACATTAATTCAGAATATTAACAGTTCGACGTGACACTGAATTATTGAATCTTCAGGAATAAAACATCCTATGCTAGTTGTTTACTTTTTTAAATCCGAATAAAGAAGCGATAATGGCGAACAGAATACGACTTCTTTATTAAATGTGAAGTAAATTATTGCTTGTATAATCTTGACATGAGTAAATACCTAATTTCAATTGAACTTAATGGGGAGATATAATACCGATACGATATCGCACTAATGTTATGCGCGGGTCGTGTTAAAAACACGCAGATAAAATTGGATACTAATTGCTTTACTTTGCTAAAAAAAAAACGCACAAATGTTGAATGGAGATTTTAGCTATCTCATTTGCGTATTTATTGTCAACAGCTTTCAAGTATACAATACATGTCCACATAACAATGTATACAGCTGAACAGATCCCTGCACTGCAATTTCATTCGAAGACGTGTTCACAATCATGGTTTCGTTGACAATTAGGTGTATAGCGTATTAACTTAATGCGGATGACAAATGGATGATGGTTTAAATGGATTCAGGTTCAAACAAACAGTGGACTGTTAAATGTCAACATGGTTCAAAGAGTGTTACTCAGTGATGGGGCAGAATAGTGTTTGTGTGTGTAGTTTTCACTTCACTTCACAGTAAAAAATGGACATAAAAATGTGTTGTTATTGTGATTAAATGAAATAGTTCCTTGACTAATAATTAAAAACATTGGCCAATTGTTTGTTAACTAACAGTTTCTGGATACACGGATTACGCATTATTGACCATTTACGTCATTTTGCTGCTGATCTGCCGCGAAGTAAAGCTGTAGCAGTAATGTATTTATATTTCAATTACGTTATTCCTTCGTAAGCATAAACTTGTGTGTTTGTGTGTTTTTGTTGAGGAGACATAACATACAAACATCTGGCATTGGCGTTCAACAGGCATGGTTTAATTGTGTCAAAAAATCATCATTACTTGAGTGTGAGTATTTCTTTAAATAAATGTTTATTTTCTAGCTCTGTATGGTCGCATATAACTTTATAAGTGGTGCTGGTAATTATATTATAGTATCATAACAATTGTTAATGTACAATAGAAGATAGTTTACCATATTTAAATACTCATGATAAGCCAAACTCATATACGGTGCATGCATATGGTTTGAATCAATTGAAATACGTGTGTGTTGGTGTACAACGCTGTATCAGTAAACAACCGATATTGAAATTCATGGCCATACATTAAATGAAAAGCAAATGGTTTTGGATTACGTTTAAAATCGAGAGTTAACGTATTAATGACAAGTTATGGAACAATGATTTACAACTTGGTACCTAATACATGCAGTGGATGTAAAAAGGTGCAGCAAGTAGGAGTCTTCCTATGTATGAGCAATCGAAATATGCACACACTGCTTATATAACTACTTATACATTAGTTAGTATGCAAAACGATATTATGTTTAGAAAGCTAATTCAACGTTAAATCAATATGTACTACGTTTTGGAGACAATTAAATAGATTAATTACGGTATACGTTAGCGCTTGACCCATAATTTAAGTAATATTTTCCATCCATGTATCTTTTGTACAGTATTGGTTATATGTGTATAATATATGTCGAGATACGTTACTTTATCCAAACACACGGTATTTGAACAGAAAAATGTATTCACCGCTTAATCGTCTTTGATTACAACCTTGCAAAAGTAAACCAATAATTCAAAATAAACTGTATTCCCCACAAAAATCAATGCTGCATACTATTTCAGTTTTATGGAGGACAGCCACTATTTTTATAGATGCCTGCTGGTATCTGTTCAGTGTAAATCTTTGATAGAGTTTATGTAGTCGAAAGGAAAACTTGCGAATTTATCTAGCTTTTAAACGTGCCAGCTAAATAAGGGCTACGTTTTATATTTTCAGAATCTGAAGCTGAAAATTATTATTATTTTAATTTTCAAACAGGTAAAGCGCAATATTGCAGTTATTTATCACATGGTTAGAAATTTTACTCGTCGTAGGTAAACTCGCCAAACGCGCGCTTGGTTGGGAAATTCATTAATGACATGATTCTCATTGTATACTAGTATATATACACCTTGTTTTTATTTTCATAACGGGCCTTTTTGTATTGCCGGTTTGAATAGTACTGCGGAAGGCTTTTATTCATTTGCATGATGACTTTTGTTAACTATGTATGTAAATATTTTTTTATTGTGAAACGTTCGAACAAAGACAAAAACATGCTTCTAAGCTTCAATTTTCATATGTTTTATCGCTTTAATATGTTTTCCTTTGATAGCCCTGTCTGCTCACAAGGCCATGGGGATACATTTCCAATAAATGTAGAGTTGTGTCTTACTAGTTGGCGTTTCATTCTAGGATGGAATGTTTGACCGACGACTAATGCGGCTTTGAGATGCTTTCATGTCTGAATAACCTGCAAATACAAATTCCATTGATGCGTTGTGAATATGGAAGCAAAGTGTTGTTAACTACTACATCGTTATATTTTACATTATGAATTGAGACAAAAAAATGCACATGCAGTGTTTGAAACTAAAAAGTTTCACAGAGTCATAACAAATATTGGTAAGTTAGTCTTATTTATTCACGAACTTGATATTAACTTTTATTTAACAATTATGTCACGTTTATCATAATATGCGTGAGTATTCAGGGTATACCACGCACCACGTGTGTAGTTTATTTGCTATACAATGTGTTTGCGCAATATAAACCAGTATAAAACCGACTGTTAAAGTACACAAATATTTCAGAGAAAACATACTTGCACTGCCTTATTACATATCGATAGTTTAATTGTATAGTTTCATAATATATTTACATTATTTCTTCATTTATTCGTAATAGCAAGTCAAGGTGGTGAAAAAATTAATTGTGCAACATTTAAGAATTGAATAGCATTTTTCTTCATTTCACCGGTGTATGAACTGACGGGAAAATTATGCCTAATTTGCATAAACGCCGACAAAATGTTCTTAAAGCTGAAATTCTATCGTGGTAAGGGTCATTCAAGTCCTTTTTAATCTAGCGTATGAATCTATTTTCAGTTTCGGTTTTATCTCCGTAAACGGGTATATCACAATCGCACATTCTCGGCCCTTTCCGTCAAACATCGGATAAGTACCTCGAAGGAGATAGTATGAATACACATTTCGGAAGCGGTATTGCGGTCTACCTACGCGGGCCTACGCGAATCAAAATTACATAGTAAAAACAAACATGGCCCGTTTTGCGAGTTGTTTACATTTTGCAAAGATGAAAATGGGGATTTTCTATGCTCTGAAGCCAGAGCAAGTTCAAACTCTACAGGAATTATGGACGCCGTCGTTGTTATTGTTTTTGTTGTTGTAACATTCATAGAATGGTATCACGTGGGCGGACTACTTTCAACCCGTATTTCTCCCGAGTCCGATTATGATAATCTGCGAGGGGTACCGAATGGGGTATATCAGTGAAGTTCGCGCAAAAAATATAACGTCATTTCGCTATTGACCAATAAAAAGCAACGCCATTAAGTTTCGCGCAAAACATTACGTCATTTTGGCAGCTTGTTTATGACCAGAAAGTAGCGCTATGAATATTCATGTTTAAATTTGCATACGAAGTGGGTTCATCGGAAAATGAAAAACCAGTCACGTGAACAAATTATCCAATCAGAATGCAGCATTCATATGAAAGTGACAGAAGTTGTAATTATTATATATTAAAATGAAGTAGAATACGACAGTGTCATTTAAATTTAATCGATAAAAAAACGCATCGGCGTAATGTTCGTACTTTATGTTCCCTTACACAGTGTATGACCGTTTCTGCTTTATTTTACTTTACATTAAGCAACTACAGCGCTAACTTTTAACAATAATTTTGAAATGCACCCAAACCTGCACATATAATTAATAAATAAGAAATATAAACATCCGACATCTTAAAAAGCTTCTAAAGAATCAGATATTTTTAATATGTCAAATGTTGTTAAAGCACTTAAGATATCCCTCATTATAAATCTCGGAATGATAGTGACGAAAAATATAACGGTATTACTTTAACAGATTCGTTCCACGAGATTCTGTATCGAAATGAGTGTCAGCGTTCAAACGTTTGTTAACATTTCAGTCTCATTTAACAACTTGTTTTATGATCGCTTGTTTTCGATCAATTGCTAATCGAGGAAAACTGTCGAAACAATTCCTTTGTATCAAGTACCATCGTTTATCTTTACAACTAAAACTTTGCAAACGTAGAGATTTCTGTTCTGAGATGGACCTTAATGTTTACATACTCTGACTTTAACACTCAAAACATTTATTTATTTGGTGGATTTGTTTGAGAATCAATGTTTACCATATGAACGATGCATTATTTCTTTCCATACTGTTATTTGCACAATTTGTTCAACGAGTTGCTATCTTTGATGTATAACCGAGTTTGTTTCATTATATTTCCTCAATTCAATACACCTTTTCCGATCATTAACAAGCGTCTGGCGCGATGATTGAAAAAAAACGGAAAGGGGTGTACGAGTCGTTTAGTCTGTTTTTTTATTTGTAAAAAATCAATTACATCTAGAACATGGTATTTTTTTTAAGCAAATAGCAACTACAAATTGCATACATTTATATGCAAAATATGTTATTTTAATGTATCATTAATTATGACTGGTAATGTTTGAACCTTTGTTGGCTGTTGACGCGTACAATTCCGTTGAAAGAAACTGATTTCCGAAATAAAAAGATTTCAGTCTTTATTCATGCAAAACGAAGTACTGGTTCACAATGCACAAAACGTTAGAAACAGATTCAAAGCCGTCTATTATACAGTATGACTGCTCTGTATGCGTTTATTACCTCGTTCGAGCATAAAGATATGTAAAAACAGAAATTCATCAGTCTATCGTCAAAACACAACTTATAAATAGTGCAATAATTATTAAATAAGGTATTACCGCGCTTCCAGATGGAGATAAATTAGTGTTGAAAAGGGCATCGCAATTAAAAGTAATTTGCAACTATGCAGCTGTTGCTTGTCTAAGAGTTATAGCAGATATCCTTTATTGCCACCCCTAGCTTATAACAACGACGCTGGTTTTGTAAATATTTTAGTCCTGTTTTATTTGAGCGACTTGAATGACTAGAATAAATTTATTTATGTGGAAACAAAACTACCATTGGGCTTTCCTATGTTTTTTTTCATAAATTATGGACATGTAAGACTATAAAAGCTCTTCAAATTTTAAACGTGGTTATGCTATAGTGGTCAAATTGTATAATAATTCGAACAGATATGAAATATACAATGTGAAATTCTAGTATTATAAACGTCATATTATATTTATATAATCAAGCGATTACTGCGAGAAGAACGACGCGTCATTACATTGTGGTCTAGCTCATCTCCGGTAAGAAACAGCAGCAAGCCAGAGGGCGAGCGAGAGTTTGTGTGTGTGTCTTCAAAAGCATGTGTTGTTTTTCGTATTTAAAACAATTAACACTGGAAATGTGGTGTGCAGTTTGTATCAAGAAACAGACAGATCGTGTTTAAAAATGGAATAGTTTAAATAATACGGGTCTGGATAATAGCAGTATTTTTTGGTCAAAGAAGATAGATAGATGTAGATATCTCCATATATATGGTGTGTGTCAATGTCTATCACTCCGTGTTTAAAACATATAATCGGACTACGTTATAGTTAGAGACCAATGATTTCTTTGCATTTGATAATTTAGAAAATCCATTATATTCGGCTAAAAGTACATACAAACGTTTTTTGTTGTGTAAAGGAATTTCTTATTTGCGAATTATTTGTCACATATATCTTATTTTAATTCAGATTGTTTGCTTGTAGACACACACAAAATCAATGTAATAACTTTGTGTAAAATTTTTTGTTAAATACTCCGAAATGAGGCTAATTTCAAATACTAGTCAATGTTGTTGAGGATAGTGGTGTTCGATTACAAGCGCAAAGCTTACATTGTTACTGCTCCTTCTTGTAATCTATGCTCAGGTGTGGTTGAATTATATTACCAAGAAATAGTTCCCTGATAGTGATTTATAATGTAGTGGTTAATATCAACATGAAATTATTTTTTCATACTACTGTAACAATTCAGTTATAGTATTTTTAGATTTTCCATTGTAAGTAAAAACGATTTAATTATCATAATTATATAAGTTCCGAGCTTAAGTCGTTCAGAAGTTTTACGAGTTTGGCGTTCCCATTGGTGAAAAACATATGTTACGTAATAATAAGTGTAAATGTAATTTTAATCGAAACGTTTTCATTTCAACTGTACATTTTTTCCCCGTCCCTGTGTAAAATTAATGAATGAATACATTCAAATAGAATTCAGTGCGCGAATAATGTCGAATGTCCCAATTAACGAGTCGATGACCGTCAGCAAACCGCCCCATAAATGAAAGGAATAATACATAGCGTTTGACTTGCAAACAGTACACTTGTTAAAATCATGCATAATTGGGAGTAACGTAAGTACCCAATGTATGTGTTTAATCATTTACAGTGAGGCATGGATAGAAATATAAAAAATATAATTTCACATATGCATTTTAATTTGGAATACACAGTTTCGTTTTTTACCTATATATACCACATTTTGACATTTCTTATAAGACAATACTGTTGCTAGAAGATTGATTAAATGGTTTTATTATAGAATGTACGATAACTTAAATACAAGCATCTTTTTCTTATAGAATTGTATTGAGAATCTAGGTACATTTAAGGGTCAACACGACACAACTTGTTAACAATAGGGTCGGGATACAAAATTGTTATTGTAAAAATTCAAATTCAAACAACGCATAAATACTCTTTTTTTAAGAAGACAGTATATCACTTTCCTATAAACTTACAATCTAAATTTGATGCAAGATTGGTAGTTATAACAATATCAACTGTTTTTGTTGATGTTAAAATACACTTAATAAGTAACTACAATTCATTTTCAGAAAATATTATGTTTCCAGCCATCGTTTTTTCGACCAATGGAACACTTTAAAAACACAATGAGATGTGCATTCAACCCAAACACAAGCACACAGCAAACACTGCTTAACACCACTTGTCTTCGACCGCATGGGACAACTTAAAAACAATTTGAGATATGCATTCTACCCCAAAACAAGCTTACAACAAAAGGTGCTTGACACAATAGACTTTAGACTGAGCGCTTTCACAAATTGCGCACTATGATATATTGGATTTCGTATTTCCCTTTCATGTCGCCATTCATGAGAAGTTGCTACTAGGAATCCCGTCGGATTGACTAATGACCATTCTGCTGTAATTGCAGCTTCAGAGGACAAATTGTCAATGTGTATTTTGATGAATTCGGATTTCATGTACAAATGTTTGATTGTAATCATACAGGAATACTACGAACAGACATGATTCGTTTAGTTTAATCTGTATCAAGAACTTTTTTTCCACAACAATATGTTGAAGCTATATGAATCGCTATAAGCAATCTTACTAAACAAACACACTACCTCTTTACCTTTGCAAAGCTATATAGTTTTAAACCTTTATTCAGTTAGGGAATACATTTGGATTAAACTTGATTCGTACGCTTATATTGCTTGAAGTGCCTGCAAGAATATTACTGTATTAAGTATTGGTTTATATACGGTTTTCTTACAATATATCGGTATCAAGAGAATATGAAGGAGTGCTTCATCTTGCTTGGAGGACTCTCACACAACGGGAAAACATCACAATAGTTGGAGTCGGTGTAGTTAATTTCACAGGTGATTGTGAAAGGTGATGGATGATTTAAAACATATTGCTATGGCAAATACCGTAGGTTTTCTTTTTATTTCCATTTTTTTCTGTTTCGAATAATAAAGATTAATAAAACGAGTAGTGTTAAATGTATTATTGTTGCCAAAGGCTGTTAGAAAACGTTTCGAGACTGTTTCAGCTAAATATATCAAAGTGTAATTTCATAGTTTGCCTACCGCACCAAATTTAAACATACATATGTTTTCAATTTAGATATGTATACATAAAGTAGGTTTCCAATAAGTGCTCTAACGAGGATGGCATTAGAGTTTTGAAGGCGATTGATATCAATCAATATATGGCATCGTATAAAAGTGTAATACCTGACTCTCAGACCTTTATATCTCTAAAGCAAACAGAGCTCTTTGAATATTATGTATTTGTTTATTTTCAAATTACTGTAAAATACTGTGGTACATTCTTTAAAAAAAACTTAATTAAAACTGTATTTATGTTTTTAAACAACCAGGTGGTATCTTTATAATACTTAACATGGTAACGATTGATAACTTAACACTGATGGTATATGCATTTTTTTAAAAATGTATTTAAACCTGCTTGTACTGCGTTTACTATCATATTAGCTATAAATCAAACAGATACGTATATTACACTTATTTTTAAAGAAAATTATTGAGAACCTCTTATCAAAATCTTTAAATGCTGACTAATTGATATATAGGATCCGGCACGAGTTGTTATATCATACCCTATTTTATTAAACTAGTTCAGGAATTTTGTTAGTAAGCGAGAATGTTCTGGACGAGTTTAATAAAAATATTGTGTGAAATGACAACGAGTGTCAGATCTTTTTTATCACATGCTTTTAAATGAGCAAATCAAATAAATATTTACGCAAACATAATGATAAATCCCTAATATTGTTTACAATTCGTGACGTCATTTGACGTTACAACGTCTATTCATCAAAATAACAAAATGCGATTGGATAATCGAACGAAAACTAAGCCAATGTTGACGCTTTAAAAGTATATTACAGATGTGTAAGATAAAAATATTTGTAATGGTAATATTACATGGGCAACAGGGTATGGCATACAATAAATTAAATTATGCATCCACGAAAGCAAGTTTTGGTTCTTATTTCCATTCCACAATGTAATTCCACGTTAGACAGGCGTTCATTAAATTGAATAAAAATGCTTTGTTTAGCGATTTCTAATGACTTAAAGTCGTGTCAAGTTTTTGTTTTCGCGAATAATGAGAGTTCTTTGCTACTGAGGGACTGTCGAAAGAACTGTAATATAAATTATTTTTATGATTTGAATATTGTATCTTCCTCATGGAAGCTGGTGTTTAAAATATATGATTTACTATATTATATTAAAATAAGAATAGCATAATGTATATTACTTAAGGATAGAACCAATTATGTGGTAGTTGTGTATCGACCATCCGACAGTAGTACATAAGCAAGTCATTTTACATTGGTTTAAGCAGCTGTAGTAAAGATAATTCAATATATTAACAAATGTAAAATTGTTCAATATAAATGTGAGGGCTTTCTTAACGTTTTCACAATCTGTTATTGTGTTAAACACATTGTGTTCAACGGGTGTAGTTCTTTTATTTTGATAAAAAAAATAAATTTGATTGCTTCATTTATATATCGCATATTTAACAGAGATTTTGCCACCGTGTAACAAAACGACGCCTATCATTTTTTTTACATGTTTAAGATACGTGTAAACAAGTACTCATTGTAATTCATAATGTTGCTTTTTAAACCATTATTGAGCCACGCTGTGTGAAAATGGTTTTTTAAGAATGTTCGTTAAAAGTCGTCCCAGATAAGCCTGTGCAGACCGCATAGGCTAATCAGGGACGACACTTTCCGCCTTTACTTGATTTTTGTTAAGAAGAGACTTTCTGTAAACGATATATACCACAAAAGCGGAAAGTGTCGTCCCGGATTAGCCAGTGCGGACTGCACAAGTTAATCTGGGACGATACTTTACGCACATTCATTTAAACCCCTTTAAAAAAGCAGGCACCATATTCAAACAGATTAGTTCGTTTCAAACGCTTTTGCGAAAATGAATTAAAAAAATATGTTTGGGGAAAGTACACGGATACTACAAAATCCTTTTCTAACTAATGCATTAAACACAGCTTGGACGAAATCTTGTTTATTCAATGTCAGGTTGTTAGTTACATAAAGCTCAGTTTTAGACAATTTGAAATGCGTTCGCCATTTTGTTGTCATTGATACGTTACCATCTAATAATACTTTATATAAATATGGAGGAATACATCGGTAAACGAAGCGGCATAACACATTAATTCAGAATATTAACAGTTCGACGTGACACTGAATTATTGAATCTTCAGGAATAAAACATCCTATGCTAGTTGTTTACTTTTTTAATCCGAATAAAGAAGCGATAATGGCGAACAGAATACGACTTCTTTATTAAATGTTAAGTGAAGTATTGCTTGTATAATCTTGACATGAGTAAATACCTAATTTCACTTTGAACTTAATGGGGAGATATAATACCGATACGATATCGCACTAATGTTATGCGCGGGTCGTGTTAATAACACGCAGATAAAATTGGATACTCATTGCTTTACTTTGCTCCAAAAAAACGCACAAATGTTGAATGGAGATTTTATCTCATTTGCGTATTTATTGTCAACAGCTTTCCGGTATACAATAACGTTACATGTCCACATAGCAATGTATACAGCTGAACAGATCCCTGCACTGCAATTTCATTCGAAGACGTGTTCACAATCATGGTTTCGTTGACAATTAGGTGTATAGCGTATTCTCTATAACTTAATGCGGATGACAAATGGATGATGGTTTAAATGGATTCAGGTTCAAACAAACAGTGGACTGTTAAATGTCAACATGGTTCAAAGGACAGTGATGGGGCAGAATAGTGTTTGTGTGTGTAGTTTTCACTTCACTTCACAGTAAAAAATGGACATAAAAATGTGTTGTTATTGTGATTAAATGAAATAGTTCCTTGACTAATAATTAAAAACATTGGCCAATTGTTTGTTAACTTACAGTTTCTGGATACACGGATTACGCATTATTGACCATTTACGTCATTTTGCTGCTGATCTGCCGCGAAGTAAAGCTGTAGCAGTAATGTATTTATATTTCATTTATGTTATTCCTTCGTAAGCATAAACGTGTGTGTTTGTGTGTTTTTGTTGAGGAGACATAGCATACAAACATCTGGCATTGGCGTTCAACAGGCATGGTTAAATTGTGTCAAAAAATCATCACTACTTGAGTGTGAGTATTTCTTTAAATAAATGTTTATTTTCTAGCTCTGTATGGTCGCATATAACTTTATAAGTGGTGCTGGTAATTATATTATAGTATCATAACAATTGTTAATGTACAGTAGAAAATAGTTTTACAGATTTAAATACTCATGATAAGCCTAACTCATATACGGTGCATGCATATTGTTTGAATGAACTTAAATACGTGTGTGTGTTGGGGTACAACGCTGTATCAGTAAACAACCGATATTAAAATTCATGGCCAAAAATGAAGATAGTATTTATATGATTGACATATTTTGAGATATTAATTGAAGATCAAATGGTTTTGGATTACGTTTAAAATCGAGAGTTCAAGTATTAATGACCAGGTATTGAAAAGCTAATTCAGAGTAATATCAATATGTACTACGTTTTTGAGACAATTTAATAGATTAATTAAACGTTAGCGCTTGGCCAATAATTTAAGCTGTATTTTCCATACATGTTGCTTTTGTTCAGTATTAGTTATATGTGTATAATACAAAATGTATATGTCGATATAAGTTACTTTATCCTAACACACGCTATTTGAACAGAAAACTTGTATTCACCGCTTAATCGTCTTGGATTACAACCTTTCAAAAGTAAACCAATAATTCAAAATATTAAAAATACATTTGTATTCCCCACAAAAATCAATGCTGCATACTATTTCATTTTTATGGAGGACAGTCACTTATTTATAGATGCCTGCTGGTATCTGTTTAATGTAAATCTTTGATAGAGTTTATGTAGTCGAAAGGAAAACTTGCGAATTTATCTAGCTTTTAAACGTGCCAGCTAAATTAGGGCTACGTTTTATATTTTCAGAATCTGAAGCTGAAAATGATTTTTGTTTAATTTCCAAATGAATAAAGCTCAATACAGCAGTTATTTATCACATGGTTAGAAATTTTACTCGTCGTAGGTAAACTCGCCAGACGCGCGCTTGGTTGGGAAAGTCATTAATGACAGTCTAATTGTACATGTATACTAGTTTATCCCACTTTATTTACACAACGGGCCTTTTAGTATTGCCGGTTTGAATAGCACTGCAGTGGCAGTCCGCACAGGCTAATCAGGGACGACACTTAACGCTTTTTGGTATGTTTCGTTTCAAAAGGAAGTCCCTTCTTACCGAAAATCTTGTTAAGGCGGAAAGTGTCGTCCCTGATTAGCCTGTGCGAACTGCACAGGCTAATATGGGACGACACTTAACGCACAAGCATTATGCCCAGTGTTCTCAGAACGCGACTCATATGTTTTCCTTTTATAGCCCTGTTTGCTCACAAGGCCATTGTGATACATTTCCAATTTATGTAAAGTTGTGTCAAGTTCTTCTTGAATGTTCTGAGCTTTTATGAGTACATACGTACAGATCATAGGACCTGGAGGGTCAATAGCTGGGTGTTGGACCCGGAGGGTCAATAGCTGGGAGTTGGATTGTTGCAACTAGAGTTGTGTCTTACTAGTTGGCGTTTTATTCTAGGATTGAACGTTTGACCGACGACTAACGCGGCTTTATGATGTTTTCATGTCCTAAGATTGAGAGTCTCTGCACATCCGTTGAGTATACAAACTGGCAGATACGCCCGAAATAACATACCACGTAATGAACGTTATTGTTTATGTTGTAATGTCTTGGATTTAGAAGACGAATACCATTTTATATGTATATGCCGCTGTTACACTGATTTAAGGAAAAAATATATTAGTCGCATATTTTATATTAACCCATCTGTATATAAATTCCACAAGTTATTAGCCTCATGTGACAAACCAGTCATTTCAAATGTATGTAAATATATGAAAGAAGCTTTTGCTATAAGAAATGCAATTCTTAATAATGCTGTTTAATAAATTTCATTACCGCTTTGATAGAATTTACGTATTCATGCAATTTGATTGTGTTTATTTATATTTGAATTCTTAAATGACCATTTATGTTATGTAATGTTATGTTGTTATACCTATTCATGTGACAGAAAATAATGTGTATATTTGTGTATTAAGACGATGTACTTATGTATAAGTCTGAATAAACTGTCTGTCTGTCTGTCTGTCTGTCTGTCCGAATAATGTGCCCAATACGATTTCCATGTGAATTATTGCGTTGTCAATGTTTGGAGGCAAAGTGTTGTTTACCACGATATAATTATTGTGATGTTATTGTACATTGAGACAAAACATACACATGAAGGGTTTGAAACTAAAATGAAGTTTCATACAGGCATACCAAATATGGGTAAATTAGTCTTATTTATACACGAACTACATCTTAACTGTTTTAATTAATTATGTATTTTTTTGTAAAATGTGTGCGAGTATGCAGGGTATACCACGTAACATATCTTGATTTTATTTGCAATAAAATGTGTTTCCGCAATATAAGTAATTCAGACGAATTTAATTGCGTATCTTTTTACTGTTTTTTAATATATCGATAGTTTACTTTACTACTTTCATATTATATTTAAATTGTTTCTTCATTTATTCTTTATAACACGTTTAGGTGGTAATACATGAATGTATTTATGTTCAGATTATATTGTGTAACATCAGATTTTAAACTAAAGTAAAATATGATATTTTCGTTTACATTTATACAGACGTATTGGCCTCGTTTCCATAGTTTATTTTCTTATAAACAGTTTATGAACGTTTCTGCTTCATGTTACTTGCTTTACATTGACTAACTAACTTACAACGATAACTTATAAAAATCAAAATGAAATGCACTCTGCACATATAATTAAAGGGGCCTTTTCACGTTTGGGTAAATTGACGAAATTGCAAAAAAGTTGTCTCAGATTCGCAAATTTTCGTTTTAGTTATGTTCTTTGTGAGGAAACAGTAAAACTTAACATTTACCATGCTCTAAAAGAGCCATTATATGAATCTTTTGACGATTTAAAAACCCGAAAATTATAAATCGTTTTAACGCGAAACGAATTCATAATTTGGAGAGTTCTGTTGTTGTCGTTATATTTTGTGAAACTACATGGATTGCTTATAAAAAGTATAAAATACATCTGGCATTGTATCCGGAAGTATGGCCGAGTGGTCTAAGTGTTAGACTTACTTTTAAGGACTCCAGGGGTCAGTGGTTCAAGCCCTGCTGAGGGTTACCTTTTTTTCTTTTCTTTTCTTTTATTCTTGATTTTTTACTGGAGCTTTTTATATCCAATGCTAACATTGATCAATACAAAGAGCATTTAATTACAAACTTCAAAACATGCCAAAATCTGTGAAAAGGCCCCTTTAATATATATTTAAAAGAAAGAAAATCAGATATCCGGAATACTCTTTACAGAACAGATACTGTAAAAAAAATGTCAATTGTTGTGTAAGTTTATCTATCACTTGTTATATATCTCAGCACGTAAGTGACGGAAAATATAACGGACTTTCTGAACAGATACGTGCGACGAGATTATGTATCGAAATGAGCGTTCAAACGTATGTTAAAGCGTCAGCCTCAATTATCAACTAGTTTTATGATTGCTTGGCTTCGATAAATTGTTAATCAATATCTAATCAACAAAAACTGTCGAAACAATCCCTTTGTATCAAACACGATCGTTTATCTTTACAACTAACAATTTGCGCACGTAGAAATGTCTCTAGTGAGAAGGACCTTCATGTTTACATACTCTAACATTTGAACTCAAAGCAACTTTTATCTATGTCATATTTGTTGACGGATTAATATTTGAGAATCCATGTTTACAATATGAACGATGCGTTATTTCTTTATATAGTGCCTTTTATACATTTTGTTGAACGAGTTGTTATCTTTGAAGTATAACAGCGTTTGTTTCATTTTCTTTTCTGCATGAATGAGGATCCAATTCACCTTTTGAGATCGTGAATAAGCATCTTTCGTGATGACGTTAAACGAGTCGTTTTGCCACTTTTAGGCGAAAAAATATTGACATCTTGAACCTAGTTTTTCTGTAGTATATAGTAACCAAAAATCGCTCAAAGTCTTTTTATGCCAGGCAGTATCAGATCATACAATACGAAACGATGATTTAAATGGCATAAAACGCTACAATCGGTTGATTGACTTCTCTTATACGGTTGCGTGTCAAGCAATAGTTATATGGCGGCAATACAAGGAACACTTAAATAAACTGTCTTGTAGCCAATATTACCCGAGCATCGAATTTTTGAACATACATAGGACCTGACATCGTCATCATCTTCATCATCATCATCATCATCATCATCATCATCATCATCATCATCATCATCATCATCATCATCATCATCATCATCATCATCATCACCATCATCATCATCATCATCATCATCATCATCTTCTTCATCATCATCATCTTCATCATCATCATAATGACAACTACAGCAACATCATCATCTTAATGACAACAACAACAACTACAGCAACATCATCATCGTGTTACTGCCATAAATGCGTTTACAACCTCGTTCGAGTATGACGATATGTAAAACGAACATTTATGCCATCATCTATACATAACTTATAAAAAGTGCAGACGAGTATTTCATATGGTTTTACCGAGCTTCCAGATAGATGTTTATAAGTGTTGAAATAGGCCTCGTAATTGAAAGTAATTTGCAATGATGCAGCTGGTGCCCGTCTAGATTTAATACAAATTATCCTGGTTTTGCAACTCTTGGCTTTTAATAACTACGTAGGCTTTCTATTTATTCCAGGCGTGTTTTTGTTGGCGCGACAAGAATTAATTTATTAATGAGAAAACAACTCCAATTGTACTACCGTAAATTATTTTTCCTATATGCACAATGGACATACAAAACTGGAAAAGAAATTCATATCTTGAACATATTTATGCTAAAGAGGTTACAGTGTATGATAATTCAAACATATGTGCAGTATGCTCCACTCGTGTTATAAACGCTATCATATTTAATGTTATAATTAAGTGTTTACTGCGAGAACGGATAGGGTGTCATTAAATGTCCGGTAAGGAAGAAGCAAGCCAGCCTGGCATGTAAGGGTTTGTATGTGTGTTTTATAGCATGTTTTACTTTTCTTACTGAATGTCTTTAACAGACAGGCAGTTGATGTTGACTTGTACAATGCACATCGTCAACAACACATAATAAAAACAGTACAATGTCGATTGTAATAGCAACACAATTTTACACATATTTACAAATCATTTACTTAGCTAAAAAAAGTGGCGTGAGCACACATTAAATATAACAGCAACAACAAAAAAAGGAAAAAAACAAAACAAAAACACTTTAAATGGGATGTTCATATGAATCGGAATACAGTCAGATCGTGTTTGCAATTGGAATAGATGAGTCGCGTTCTGAGAAAACTGGGCATAATGCATGAGCGTAAAATGTCCTCCAGATTAGCCTGTGCAGTCCGCACAGGCTAATCAGAGACAACACTTTCCGCTTTTATGGTATTTTTAGTTTCAAGGAAGTCCCTCCTTACCGAAAATCAAGTTTAGGCGGAAAGTGTCGTCCCTGATTAGCCTATGCGGACTGCAGTTTTCTCAGAACAAGGCTCAGATAAACTCATACGAGCGTGGGATGAAAGATGTATTAGTTTTTGTTTGGTAAAAACTATGATCAGTATACAATGTGTGTTTATTCTGTGTTATTTTTAAATCAAAATGACATATTAATGGTGTATGTTAATATGAAGAACAAAATTATATAATATTTGCATACGAATGTATTCGCAGCAGTAAGATATAAGTAAATATATCAACATATGTGGTATGTGTCAAATTTTAACATTCTGCTTTTAAAAGTGCCATAATCCAGTTTCAGTACAGACACCTTGATTTTACGAATTAGACTGAATTGAAAAGTGCTGTTATACAAAAGCTTGTGTTTTCTAGAGGAATTTCTTATTTGCCAATTCTATGGCACATAGATCTTGATTTTAATTAATATTATTTGCGTGTAGACACATTATAAAAAATTATTAAATGGCGGTATATAAAAGTAATCGGCGTGTAGACACATTATAAAAAATAATCAAATGGCGTTATATAAAAGTAATCTTTGTAAAATATTCTGCTAAATCATGCTTATTTCAAATAAGTGTTGTTCAAGATTATACACGCAAAGCTTATATTGTGACTCCCCCTTGGCTTATACTATGCTCAGATGTGATTGAATTATATTACTAAGAAATTAAGTCCATTCGGCTAACAATTTATTGTCGTTACAAAAAAACACTATTTTTTAAGAGATATCCATCGAATCTATTTAATATATGATAACGGACTCTATAGATTCGGACAATTACAACTGTACAACATCGTTAAAAACCAACTAGCAGCAATTAGCGATGCCGAAAAATACAAATTAACAAAATATTTTCAACGTTATAAAAAAAGTGAACTTGAACAATGACATGGGCCACTGAAACTATCATTTGCTTGTTTAAATTACCACGTATTGACCTATTTTTATAGTACACTATTGATTCAGTAATAGTTGAGTTGACTTGTTTTATCCATCCTATTAATTGCTTTCGTTCGTTAGTGAAAAACGGACAAATCATTCGGATTATATAAGTTCCGGACTTGTGTCGTTATGGAGTTTTACGACTTGGTATACCCCATCGGTGCAAATTATTTGTGACACAATACATAGTTAACACCCGAGTCTTGTGAAAACGTTGTCACTGTGGTCAGTCCCAGGGGAAATTGATGAGTGAATATATACCAATATACACGAATGTGAGTGGATGCGCGGTTAATGTCGAGCATCCCTGGTAACAAGCCAATGACCGCCAGCAATGTTCCTAAAATGACAGGATATGACCCATAGTGTTTTACTTGCAAAAGTACATTTGTTTTCATCATTTATAATGATGAATAACATCAGCACACAATTCCTTTGCACAATCATTTACAATTTTGTATAACTAAAAAATAAACAAAATATGTGTTGACGAATGCATTTCAACTTGGAAAAAAAATCGATGTTGTTCCGTAGACTACGACTGTTCGTTCAGTCGCAAATTATTAAAGAGAGCGAACTATAATAATATTTCCAAACTATCGTTACCTCCCTTTGCTCGTGAGCTGTTACTGTGTACTGTATGGGGACACTTGTTTGTGTACAAAATGTGTGACTTGTGGCAAGCGTTATACACTGCATAAATAACAATTATGATCTTGTATAAAATATGTGCCCTAGGCAAAATGGATAGTTTTAGCTATGGCTGTCACAAAAAAATGACGTTGAAATCTACGCTTAATGAACGTTGTGAACGTGTCGATTGTTTCCTTACAACATTGTGCACGTTTACTAGAGTTAAACGCTGAATTATTCTTCTTCAATTTTGATGTAGCGCATGTGTACGTGTTTTAAAAAAAAGATTTATTGAGGAAACTCTTTCGACAGGTAGGGCAAGATGTATTGCTGTGCTTAATGAACATACGCTTTGAACTTTGCTAGTATGTGTTATTACAGTTTATGTATTAAATGGAATTTATAATGCGTGTTTTCGGAATCTGGGCATTAAACTAGGCTTCATGGACTGTTATTGTTCGAATGTTTAACTTACTTTAATAGAAACGGAGTGTTTTATGCGTGTTTCTTTTAATTCTTTCTTATTTGTGTTGACTGTGTGGTTGTTAGTAACATATTAGTGTCAAAGATCACAGGAAATAATGCGTGTGTTGATAAAATAAAGTTCGTAGTTAATGGCTGTATCATATTTTTTGCTTAGTGGCATGTGGTTCAGTCAAATTAAATCTCTGAAATACATTCGTCGAAGGTTCCTTTGCTAAAAATGTTAGTTTCATAATGATTAAAGGGTTATAACCTCTTAATATTTGGGAGAGCTGCTGTGAAAATGTTATATTTTTTTTAAGATGGGAGATTACCACGGCATTCTACAATTGGTATTGTTTACTTCCCTTAGACTACGTATTTAGCTAACTTTTTATTGTTCTGAGATATAAGGGAAGGAATGACGATTGCATCGTATTAAAATGTAATCTCTAGTGTGTAAATAAACATGATATTGAATGTTTAACCAGCAATAAACTTAAAGTTTGTGTGCATTTTTCACAATGATTTTTTATTTCATTAATGAGTCAACAAGAATCCACAAGCGGCTACACTTTAATAGTACATAATTATATGAACAGCAACTTGCGAAAATGGATCTTATGTTAAATGCATTCGCAAGGGCTGGTCACGCGCTACACTGTCCGCTTATGAGACCACTAAACCTTCCATGGCTGTTAAGCGGACAGCGTAGCTCCTGGCCGGACTGAGCACCTGGCAAGACTGCGCGATTGCCGCGCTGGTCGCATATGCCATAATACCGATTTTCGCATGACGCGACTCATATACGCTGTTGGCAGTATGAGTGAAGTCACGTGAATGGACTGATCATGGCCATAAGCATAACGTCTTGTGAATTTGCCATCATTGAGTAATTGTGTCAAGCTAAATTGACGTATACCTCTTAAACAGTTGACAATATTTCGGTATTGAATTCGGCGTTGAATTCACACAGCTTTTTTGAAAAATGAAAGTTTTTCCATCAATTTTCAATATATATATATATATATATATATATATATATATATATATATATATATATATATATATATATATATACATAGTGGTAATACAATTTCTGTTCTGTTCTGTAAACGGACTCGACAAATACGCATGTCTGTATTTATACAAAGATTCCGTTCAATTAAAACTCGACGAATGTAATGATTTCAATAAATTACTATATATATATATATATATATATATATATATATATATATATATATATATATATATATATATATAGTAATTTATTGAAATCATTACATTCAATTTATTGAAATCATTACATTCGTCGAATACATGCGTATTTGTCGAGTCCGTTTACAGAACAGAACAGAAATTTTATTACCACTTGTACATAGTACATCGTCAGTCAAAACCATGTAAAAATAAACATATCAACAGGAAAGAAAACTAGCAGTCGCAATTGTCAAGTGTATGTGCGTGCTTATGTGCGTGCATACGAGGTTTTCCGGACAGTAAACTTTTTATTTAAAGCAATTTTAAATAGCCTATCACAAATGTTCACAATAATAGGGCGATGTATCGCTTGTAATACCCGTGTCATTTCCACAAATGTCAAGGTCACGAATTGAGGTTAGCGGTCAAATTTTACACTAAAACGGCTTGTCAAAACTGAAACTGTGTGATTCATCTTGCGATTTTTAAAACAACTGGGCACAAAAGACCACCATGTTGACTCGTCATGTCACGTGATACACCAGTCTCCCTACCTCAAAATCAATGTCATATTTAACCCATGTATGCCTAGTGGACTCTCCCATCCTTCTAATTTGGATCAATTTATTTCCAAAATTAGGGATGTCTAGTATATTATTTCTATATTTAGAATATTTCTTACAGAATTTCCTCTAAGCAAACAGCGCAGACCCGGATGAGACGCCGCATCATGCTAAGTTTGCTAAGGCTTTTTTTCCTAAACGCTAGGCATAAATGGGTTAATGATCAAATATCAAATTTAGCCATAAACAGCATGTCCGGAGTGTAAAATTGTCATTCATCTTGCAGTTAAGAAATAACTTACCAAAAATGACCACCATATAGAGACGGCGTGTCGCGTATAACACCCGTAAACCTAACTCAAAGGTAAATGTTGCACTTCAGAGTACAGAGTTAAATGGCAAATTCCGCCATAAAACATCTTGTTCTGACCGTAACTTTTTCTCTAATCGGACAGTCATATAATAATATGCCATAAGGTCACACTTAGAGGTCAGCTGTCGAAATCGGCGATGAAACATCTTGCCCGTTCCGTAAATGCGTCATTCATAATGTTACTTTAAAGGGGCCTTTTCACAGATTTTGGCATTTTTTAACGTATTCATTAAATGCTTTATATCGATAAATGTAAACATTGGATCGTAAAAGCTCCAGTAAAAAATCAAGAATAAAATTAAAAAAAGGAAAAGAACATTGCCCGGACCAGGTTTCGAACCAGTGACCCCTGGAGTCCTGCCAGAGTCCTGAAGTAAAAACTCTTTAGCCTACTGAGCTATTCCGCCAAGTACACACACTTGACGTATTTTATACTTTATATAAGCAATCTTCGTAGTTTCACAAAATTTAACGACAAAAACAGAACTCTCCAAATTATTCAATCGTTTCGCGTTGCAACGCTTTATAATTTTTAGGTTTTAAAATCGTCAAAAGATGCATATAATGGCTATATTAGACCATGGTAAATGTTCAGTATTACTGTTTCCTCACAAATATCATAACTAAAACGAAAATTTGCGAATCTGAAACAACTTTTTTCAATTTTGTCAATTTACCAAAGCGTGAAAAGATCCCTTTAAAATAACTTACACTATACTACCGACATCGGGGAGACCGCGTGTTATGCGTACCACCCGTTTCCATACCCCAATGGTCTATTTCAAACTTTGAGGTCAAATGTCAAATTAGGCCATACAAAAACACGTCGGATTTGTCATTCATCATGCAAATTGAATATTATGTAACCCAAATGTTCATCATTTAAAGACTGTCTGCAATGTGAAACAACCGTCTCCTTACGGCAAACTTCTGTCACACTTAAACTTCAAACGTCGAATTTTTGCCGTAAACAGCTTGTTTGGACGGTTATTCCACCATGCATCATGCAGTTTAAAAATAATTTACCACAAACATGTATCCTGTGGAGGTGTGTCAGCCCATCGGCAAATGTCAATGTAACATCTAACGACCAACGGTCAAATATGTGTTAAATCAAGCATTAGTAGCAATGGACTCGAAAAGTTGCCGGCAGGTATCTTGCTAGTTGTAAGTATATGCTTTATGTATGTAAACACGGGAAGCTGTACAGCTCTAATATAGTTTGTATAAATTCTAGAATGTTTCTATTTAAACAATCCGAGTACAGGCATCCACTCTACCCACTAGTGCTATGCCGTCTCCGAGCATCTTAAGTATTCTTGTAGGGGAACGCGCGTCTTGATCTGCTGTTTGTCTATTTGCGAATAAGTGTCATGCTAAGCGATGTGAGAACGTTGATAAAGGCACTATATTTTATTAATTGCAATCTATGAACGGGCTCGACAATAGTTTTCTGTCCTTTATTAAAATTAGTTTCAAGTGCAAAGTATTGTGTTTGTATTTCTTTCTGCATCTATTTTTAGTGATATTGTGCAAAGCGATATTAACTGGTAGGTTTTTCATATGTTCCAAATTTACGGCATTGCGTTGTAAGTATCAATTTAGTTAAATGGCGTCAGGCTGACTGTTGTGAAGGTAACAACACTTTGTCAATTACTGTAATCGTCATGCAAAATATTTCTATTTTCAGGTGTACAGGCCAATCGTCTTAAACAACCAACTTCTCGATGATGCTTGTGTGTGACAATCATCTCAGATAGTTACTGTTGAGAGAAACAACGCAATCGAAACGCTGCGTCGTGATGCTTAGCAACAGATCGTGCGATATTTAAACCAATCAGAATCTCAGAATCTCAGAATATTGTGACGTAATCAAAATGCCTCCTCCGAATAGCCCGCCGTCACAGCAGACGTCTGCTCGACCGCTGCTCGGCGTAAAAGCCCGAAGCATTCCGACTCCGGCTAATCTAACCAATACCACTCGCAATGTACTACACTCACCATTCGCAAGTGTGTCCGCGAACATGGGCAACGGAGCGAGCGCTACAAAGATTATCATAGATGGGGAAACTTTAGATCTAGTGAAAATAAAACAAATCATACCGGAGCTTCGTAAGGAATTAAAACAAAAGGATGCGCAAATACAGCATTATGAACAGGAATTATTTGAAAAGAATAAACTTCTTGAAGAAAAGATTGCCGATGTATCGAGACTTAAAGAGGAAGTACATAAACTCAAATCGGTGTTGCAATTAAAGGTACACAAGGATGGAAAACCGGATATCCTCGCTACTATACAAGAGGATGGTGGTACTCAGGGGCACGAAAGGGCCAAGAAACAGGGAGTCTCGGGCGAGAGCCCCATGTCTGTTGGAGACGGCGAAATTGAGATTAAACACTTCGACAAAGACTTCAGGTATGTGTATCTGTTCTTTTTTAGCAGGAAATGCATGTGTTGCACGTGTGATTCGTTGACGCTTTGATTTAAACGCAATGCGTTTCATCTTGGCAGTTGTTTAAAACGATGTGATTACTTAATTAAGCAAAACCTCGTAATTGGAATACATGTTGACTTGTTTAAGATGCACTAAAGGTTATAAAATAAGTAAAAATAAGTAAGTGTGTTAAAAAAGAGGTATCAACATACTGGTTTGAACATTTGCTTAAAGAACATTTAGGCATCCATAAGCATTTTTGGTGTGATATTTAAACAAAACTTGTAACAAACTTACTTGGGGAAACAGCATTCAATAAACATTTATTATATGCATAAACAATCTTAATGTGTTACACTGGTGGTAAAGAAATACCAGGATATTCCAAACTATTGACTATAATTACGACCATCATAGAAAAGCATGATGGATACATTGATACTGAGACATTTTCGTCTAAAAGTGTGACAAACAATTGCCCACATGAAAGCTGGTTTGATGTATAGCTGTTTCACCAGTCTTTGACATTTAATGTCAAATAGGTAAAACAACAAAGTTAACTTAGAAGCACTTTATAAGAAATAGCTATGCCTGCAGGCTTTAAGGTAATTTTATCGCCAAAGTATATGAGCCAAATTTGTGAAAACTGGGCTTAATCCATGTTGGAAAGTGTCGCCCCAGATTAGCCTGTGCAGTCCACACAGTCTAATCAGGTAAGACACACTGGTTTTGTGGAATTTCGGGTTTGAAGGAAGTCTCTTCTTAATGAAAAAATCCAGTCAAGGGGGAAAGTTTCGTTCATACTGCACAGGCTAATGTGAGATAATACTTTACGCAAATGTATTTAGCCCATTTTTTCCAGACCGCTCATATGTCCATGCCATTATTGAAGAACTTTTGATCAAATGCTGAACAATCATTGATCAGGGCAAGAATACTTGATAATGATGTTGCGCAGGTGCTTTATGTGTGAATGTTTAGCATGCTTCAGCATACACCTGGTATAAGTATCACATGCTATTGGAAATGTGACTTATTTTTACTATATATTGCTCATAGCTATGGGCAAAGTCTCTGTAACTTATTGCTTTAAAGCATGCCTTCATCCTAGTTTCCAGGTGGTGTGCTATTCATGTACAGACAAATGTAACAAGACTATATTGCTTGAAGGGGTTCTTTGATTGTGTCTTTCCTAAGGCAGTCACATAATTTAACTATTGTTTTTGTGTGTGACTGCAGAGATGCCAGCATAAATATTGAATCTTGGTAAAGAACGTTGTGGATCTTTCCTCACAGCTGTCAATGACTTTTTATAAGATGAGAATTACGTGAAATACATTAATATTTATTATGTATTTTTTAACTAATTTCCTTCTTTTTGTTGTTTTGTTTACCTTTTGAACAATGATATGGTATAAGTTTACAATGCCTTTTTTGTTCTTTTTCTAAAAGATCAGTGAATATTGTGTTAGAATTTGTGAAAGGTAAAATTGTCTTTACACGTACATGTATATTATCATTTATTACTTGTGGACCCTATGGTTTACTATTATAAACTGTATTGCTTTATTTTTGTGTTAATTACATCAGACATCACATGCACATGGACAATAAGATGAATTGACGTTCATCATGAATTTGTTCCTGTTTGATTGAGTGTTTTTAAATAAGTTTAAAATGTAGGTTTGTTTAAATATAATTTATGCTAAAGTGAATGGCTGTCAAGTGCAAGTATTTTACTACATCAGCTCATTTAGCAATAATAAATCATGGTAGTATTAGTCTGTATTGCCCCACTTTATTTCAGATAGGAATGTTCCCGTATATATAATATATGTGAAACCCTTTCTCACTGAGAAGCAAAGTGGAAGTGGCTATGTGCAAACAGCATAAAACCGGAACAGCCTGCTAGCAACTCTCAGTTTGTTCATGTTTTATGCTGTTTGCTGCTCATCTGAGTATCTAAGGTTGGAGTTGAAGCCTTAAAAACTGGAATCCAGTAAGAAAGGTCTAAAATTCAATGTAACTTTCTTAGGGACTTCAAATGCGTGAAAATAGGTATCTAAGTGGTACAGGGTTAAGTCAGATATTAAATATTGAACATAGACATGGAATAGTATGCGGCTTAAGATGATTTAGTCACTGCTGAAAAAGTTTTAAAACAATTCTTCTCTAATAATGTATTGCCATGGTTTGCCACTCAATTATCCTATGTTTTCAAATATCATATAATCAGACTTTCATGGTGATTAATGACAATTCTGAACAAACATTAATCAAAACCATTTATTAAAATTATTTTTTATTTGTTTTATCTTTTTAACCTTAATAATTAGTTCAAATTTGTTTAATATGCTCAAAGTAAAATGCATCTGACGGCATCTGATGCCGGAAAATACCAACACTGCTATATTAATCTAGATGAATGCCTGTATATTTTGGCATGCTTGTTTAGTTAATTCAAGCCACTTTATGTCCATTAGATTTTTCTACTGATAAAATTATGGCTGTTTTGATTCTGTAGTACGTTGGTCATGTAATTATATATATCAATTCTCCTTTGGGTTAATGACTTAAAGATAAATAAACATCAATAGTCAAGGATGATTAGTTGACAGGACAGACACATACACAATAGCAATAGTGCATCTACCCATATTTACTCTGACATACAAAGTTGAGATGGATTATTATCTATTAAGTTATAGATGCTTGATTATCTAAAGCAAATATTAGCTTACCTTTCTAATACAAATACACAACTTTTACTTATTTCAGAACAAGAAGATGAAGTGTAAAATTATTTATTTATAACACTTCCTGGACCTCCATTATTGAGTTGATTGTAAACTGCTTTTGGAGTATTTCAGGTTAAGTTTTCGTTAATTTTTGCTACATTTGATAATATTGACATAATTAATTTTAAGATATGAAGGCAGAATATCAAGAGGGTATAGATGTGTATTTTAGATGTAAGTTAATGATAAAAAATAAGTTAAGCGAACCTAACAACCCTTTTTTTGGCGATATCGAAGTGGGAACTAAAAAAACTTGTTTCCCCTGATGATTTAACCAAATGCGTTGTTATACCAAATTATATATTTATAATTATATACCAAATTATTATACCAAAATGAAAAAAGATACATTTGAAAGTTTAAACATTTGTTTTTAGCTCATCTATTTTTTGAAAAAAAATTATGAGCTATTGTCATCACCTTGGCGTCGGCGTCGGCGTCTGCGTCGGCGTCGGCGTCCGGTTAAGTTTTGCGTTTAGGTCCACTTTTCTCAGAAAGTATCAATGCTATTGCATTCAAACTTGGTACACTTACTTACTATCATGAGGGGACTGGGCAGGCAAAGTTAGATAACTCTGGCGTGCATTTTGACTGAATTATGTGCCCTTTTTATACTTAGAAAATTGAAAATTTTGGTTAAGTTTTGCGTTTAGGTCCACTTTTTTCAGAAAGTATCAATGCTATTGCATTCAAACTTGGTACACTTACTTACTATCATGAGGGGACTGGGCAGGCAAAGTTAGATAACTCTGGCGTGCATTTTGACAGAATTATGTGCCCTTTTTATACTTAGAAAATTGAAAATTTTGGTTAAGTTTTGTGTTAAGGTCCATTTTATTCCTTAAGTATCAAAGCTATTGCTTTCATACTTGCAACACTTACTAACTACCGTAAGGGGACTGTGCAGGCAAAGTTATGTAACTCTGACTGGCATTTGGACGGAATTATGGGCCCTTTATACTTAGAAAATTGAAAGTTTGGTTAAGTTTTGTGTTTTGGTCCACTTTACCCCTAAAGTATCATAGATATTGCTTTCATACTTGGAACACTCGCAAACTATCATAAGGGTACAGTAAAAGGACAAGTTGCATAACTCTGGATGTCATTTTTACGGAATTATGGCCCTTTTTTGACTTAGTAACTTTGAATATATGGTTAAATTTTGTGTTTCGATCCACTTTACTTCTTAAGTATCAAGGCTATTGCTTTCAAACTTCAAATACTTTCATGCTATCATGAGGTTACTGTACCTGGCAAGTTGAATTTTACCTTGACCTTTGAATGACCTTGACTCTCAAGGTCAAATTATTAAATTTCTCTAAAATTGCCATAACTTCTTTATTTATGATTAGATTTGATTGATACTTTGACAAAACTACTCTTACCTGACATACCACAATAGACTCCACCCAAACCATCGCCCGTGCCCCCCCCCCAACCCCCCCCCTATTTTTTTTTTTTTTTTTTTTTTAAGATCATCTCACAAATGACCACCACACCCTCACACTATACCCCCCCCCACCCCACCCCCTCCCCAATTTTTTTTTTAAACGGTTAAAAAACAAAACTATTTATTTTGATTATTTTATGTTTGAAATACCGTCCAACCATCGCACCCAATAATCCCCCCCCCCACCCCCCCTCCCCCCCACCCGAATCGCCCCCCTATTTTTTTTTTTTTTTTTTTTTAAGATCATCTCACAAATTACCACCACACCCTCACACTATACCCCCCCACCTCACCCCCCCCCCCAATTTTTTTTTATGAAACGGTTAAAAAACACAAATATTTATTTTTATTATTTTATGTTTGAAATACCGTCCAAACCATCGCACCCAAGATCCCCCCCCACCCCCCCACCCCCCCACCCCCCCCCCCCCCCGATTTTTTTTTTCCTTTTTTTCGCATTTTTGGAAGAAAATGTAATAAATGTCCACACCCCCACACAATGCACCGCTCTTCACTCCACCCCTCCCTCCTTTGTGATTGAAAATGAGAGTCCCTTCACCTTTAAAAAGAAAATAGATGAGCGGTCTGCACCCGCAAGGCGGTGCTCTTGTTAAGAGTGTAGGAATTCAAGCTCCAAAGAAAAACAGATATAATTAAGTGAATTTAAATAAATAAATACCATTTTAAGCAGACATATTTTCTCATTTTGATTGTCAAAAAGTGCACATACAAATCATTATGGCTCAAATTAACTTTTAAGCGACATGCCCGCAATTTCAACATATTTCGACTATAACCTCTCCCAGTGAAAAATATAGTGCTAAACAACCCCTATTTTAACCTGAAATAATTAACATCACTTATATTCTGAAACCAACAAATTTATTGTTACAAAAAAACGCTTACTTATTGGCACTATCAATAGTTCAATGCTACCAATATTTTTGTTTTATCATGCAATTGCCCTTCTAATGGAAAATTGTAAGTCAGAGTAATTAACCTGAGGTTCTATTGTTTTGCTATTGTTCCATGGACTGTAAAGAAGTGAGGTCAATAGGAATTAAATAAACATTGTTTAATATATTTTAATGTTTTTAGGCACTATTTTGACCCTTTTAACTTGATATTTGTAGGAAGGGAATTTCGAAATAGAAAATTTTACCAACTTTTATTTGACATTTCATCATGTTTCCCTTTAAAAATGACATATTGTCCTTTTTGTATACACCAGTTTTGAAAAAACTGGACGTATAATAGTTTCACCCTTGGCGGCGGCGGCCGGGCATTGAGCGGGCAGCGGCATCCACAGCAGTGTCCGCTCTCTAATTCAAAAAGTTTTCATCCGAACTTCACCAAACTTGGTCAGAAGTTGTTTCTAGACAATATCTAGGTCAAGTATGAATATGGGTCATGCCGGGTCAAAAACTAGGTCATGGGATCACTTAGTGAATTTCAAAGATTTAGCATGGTCTCCGCTCTCTAATTGAAGAAGTTTTCATCTGATCTTCACCAAATTTGGTCAGAAGTTGTATCTTGATAATATCTTGGTCAAGTTTGAATATGGGTCATGCCGGGTCAAAAACTAGGTCACGGGGTCACTTAGTGAATTTCAAGGATTTAGCATGGTGTCTGCTCTCTGAATGAAGTAGTTTTCATCTGATCTTCAACAAATTTGGTCTGAAGTTGTGTCTAAATGATATCTAGGTCAAATATGGGTCATGCCGGGTCAAAAATTAGGTCACGAGGTCACTTAGTGCATTTCAAGCATTTAGCATGGTGTCCGCTCTCTAATTGAAGTAGTTTTCATTCGATCTTCACCAAATTTGGTCAGAAGTTGTATCTTGATAACATCTAGGTCAAGTTTAAATATGTGTCATGCCGGGTCAAAAACTAGGTCATTTGGTCACTTAGTGCATTTGAAGGATTTAGCATGTCTGCTCTCTAATTGAAGTAGTTTTCATCCGATCTTCACCAAATTTGGTCGGAAATTGTATTTTTAACAATATTTAGGTCAAGTTCGAATATGGGTCATGCTTGGTCAAAAACTAGGTCATGGGGTCACTTAGTGCATTTCAAGGATTTAGCATGGTGTCCGCTCTCTAATTGAAGAAGTTTTCATCCGATCTTCACCAAATTTGGTCAGAAGTTGTGTCTTTATGATATCTAGGTCAGTTTTAAATATCGGTCAGTCCGGGTAATAAACAAGGTCACTTAGTGCATTTTAAGTATTAAGCATGGTGTCCACTCTCTTATTGAAGTAGTTTTCATCCGATCTTCACCAAATTTGGTCAGAAGTTGTATCTAGACAATATCTAGGTCAAGTTTGAATATGGGTCATGCCGGGTCAAAAACTAGGTCATGGGGTCACTTAGTGCATTTCAAGGATTTAGCATGGTGTCCGCTCTCTAATTGAAGTAGTTTTCATCCGATCTTCATCAAATTTGGTCAGAAGTTGTGTCTAAATGATATCTAGGTCAAGTTCAAATATGGGTCATGCCGGGTAAAAAACTAGGTCACTAGTTCACTTAGTGCATTTCAAGCATTTAGCATGGTGTCCAAAACCTTCAAACAGGCGTATCTTGTGACAGTTTGGCACTCTTGTTTGTTAATAGCAGATTTAAATAGGCAGAGGCAAACTTTATTGTGTATTACCTCCCCCCTCCCATATGCAAATTACTTCAGTTTGTACAGTATACCTGTAGTGCAGGCAAGGGTGTGTTGTTAATTGTTTGTCTTGGAATACATAGACTACATTGTTTACTAGCCTTACATAAAAAGCTAGCTATTGGTAAGAAGAATTTCTCTCCAGAAATAGTTATTTTCTTATCATTAAAGAAGAAAGCACCAATACAATAACAATTGCACCAATCAGTTACAAGACCTTTGCCGAGAGTTGATCCCATGCAGAAAATATTACAAATAAAAAGTACTGTGAAACCTCACTATTAAGACCACCTGTGGGACTATTGAATGTTGGTCCTAATATTGAGGTGATCTTAATGCTGAGTTTTCCTGAATGTTGATGGACACATTAAACAAATGGTAAATATTCATGAACTTTAATCTTTGTGCATGCAATATTACAGTAATCAATCAATACATTGTACAAAGATAGTATTTCAAGCTTTTCAAACAAGAACTGAAACATAATTTTCATCATGACACTATCCTTTTAAAAATCAAATAAATGTACTGTGTTTTTTGCTAGTGAGCCTCAGATTTCTAGAAACAGGTAACCCATTTATGCCTAGTGGATTCTCCCATCCTTCTAAATTGGATCAATTTACTTCCAAAATTAGAGATGTCTAGTATATTTATTTCTATGTTTAGAATATTTCTTACAGAAATTCCTTTAAGCAAACAGCGCAGACCCTGATGAGATGCAGCATCATGCGGCGTCTCATCTGGGTCTACACTGTTAGCCAAGGCCTTTTTTCTAGAGGCTAGGCATAAATGGGTTATTTTCTAAGCAGAGCTTTTTACTTTAACCACTATTGTTAAAATCAATCTTTTATTTTAAACACAACTATCTTACTCAGTTATCTGTACTTTTAAACTATTCACATTGTTTAATCTTTAAAGTGTGTACCAAACAATCACCAGTTTTACGATCAAAGACTCCATCATATAAGCTAATTACCAATCAAGAATCAAGGGTTACAAAGAGAAACAAGGGCAAAATATGTGACACCTTGCAGTCGATGTAAATGCATTAAATGGGTCACAATGACTCCGTACACAAACCAGATCAAACCAAAAAACCCAAACAAGTAAGGTGTGAAAGTTACTGGTCATTTAGCGGATGTCAATTTTTACATGTTTGAATGTCGTTGATTGGTACTGATTTAAGTGGTCGAAGTAGCTGTTAGCTGGTTGCTTGTGTCAGCGATCACTGAAATATAGAAGGAAAATTGCAGGACTGAAATATGGTGGTGGTTAAAGCAATTTTGTCTTAATGACTGGGTTGTCGTTTAGAGAGTTGTTACGGTACTTAATTGAGGTAACACCTGATGAAAACATGGCCATAGTGACTCTTGGATGGAGGTGACACCTGATGAAAACATGGCCATAGTGACTCTTGGATGTATGGGACACCTGATGAAAACATGGCCATAGTAACTCTTGGATGGAGGGGACACCTGATGAAAACATGGCCATAGTATCTCTTGGATTTAGGGGACACCTCATGAAAACATGGCCATAGTAACTCTTGGATGGAGGTGACACCTGATGAAAACATGGCCATAGTAACTCTTGGATTTAGGGGACACCTGATGAAAACATGGCCATAGTAACTCTTGGATGGAGGTGACACCTGATGAAAACATGGCCATAGTAACTCTTGGATTTAGGGGACACCTGATGAAAACATGGCCATAGTAACTCTTGGATGTAGGGGACACCTGATGAAAACATGGCCATAGTAACTCTTGGATAAAGGTGACACCTGATGAAAACATGGCCATAGTGACTCTTGGATTTAGGGGACACCTGATGAAAACATTGCCATAGTAACTCTTGGATGGAGGTGACACCTGATAAAAACATGGACATAGTGACTCTTGGATTGAGGTGACACCTGATGAAAACATGGCCATAGTGACTCTTGGATGGAGGGGACACCTGATGAAAACATGGCCATAGTGACTCTTGGATGGAGGGGACACCTTATGAAAACATGGCCATATTGACTCTTGTATGTAGGGGACACCTGATGAAACCATAGCCATAGTGACTCTTGGATGTAGGGGACACCTGATGAAAACATGGCCATAGTGACTCTTGAATGGAGGGGACACCTGATGAAAACATGGCCATGGTGACTCTTGGATGTAGGGGACACCTGATGAAAACATGGCCATAGTAACTCTTGGATGGAGGTGACACCTGATAAAACATGGTCATAGTGACTCTTGGATGTAGGGGACACCTGATAAAAACATGGTCATAGTGACTCTTGGATGTAGGGGACACCTGATGAAAACATGGCTATAGTGACTCTTGGATGTAGGGTACACCGGATGAAAACATGGCCATAGTGACTCTTTGATGGAGCTGACACCTGATAAAAACATGGCCATAGTGACTCTTGGATGTAGGGGACACCTGATAAAACATGGCCATAGTAAATCTTGGATGAAGGTGACACCTGATGAAAACATGGCCATAGTGACTCATGGATGGAGGGGACACCTGATGACAACATGGCCATAGTAGCTCTTGTATGGAGGGGACACCTGATGAAAACATGGCCATAGTAACTATTGGATGTAGGGGACACCTGATGAAAACATGGCCATAGTGACTCTTGGATGGAGGTGACACCTGATGAAAACATGGCCATATAGACTCTTGGATGGAGGTGACACCTGATGAAAACATGGCCATAGTGACTCTTGGATGGAGGTGACACCTGATGAAAACATGGCCATATAGACTCTTGGATGGAGGTGACACCTGATGAAAACATGGCCATAGTAACTCTTGGATGGAGGTGACACCTGATGAAAACATGGCCATAGTAACTCTTGGATGGAGGTGACACCTGATGAAAACATGGCCATAGTAACTCTTGGATGGAGGTGACACCTGATGAAAACATGGCCATATAGACTCTTGGATGGAGGTGACACCTGATGAAAACATGGCCAAAGTGACTCTTGGATGTAGGGGACACCTGATGAAAACATGGCCATATTAACTCTTATATGGAGGTTACACCTGATGAAAACATGGCCATAGTAACTCTTGGATGGAGGTGACACCTGATGAAAACATGGCCATAGTAACTCTTGGATGGAGGTGACAACTGATGAAAACATGGCCATAGTGACTCTTGAATGGAGGTGACACCTGATGAAAACATGGCTATAGTGACTCTTGGATGTAGGGGACACCTGATGAAAACATGGCCATAGTGACTCTTGGATGTAGGGGACACCTGATGAAAAAATGGCCATATTTACTCTTGGATGGAGGGGACACCTGATGAAAACATGGCCATAGTGACTCTTGGATGGAGGGGACACCTGATGAAAACATGGCCATAGTGACTCTTGGATGTAGGGGACACCTGATGAAAACAAGGCCATAGTGACTCTTGGATGGAGGGGACACCTGATGAAAACATGGCCATAGTGACTCTTGGATGTAGGGGACACCTGTTGAAAACATGGCCATAGTGACTCTTGGATGTAGGGGACACCTGTTGAAAACATGGCCATAGTGACTATTGGATGGAGGTGACACCTGATGAAAACATGGCCATTGTCACTCTTGAATGGAGGTGACACCTGATGAAAACATGGCCATAGTAACGTTTGGATGGAGGTGACACCTGATGAAAACATGGCCATAGTGACTCTTGGATGTAGGGGACACTTGATGAAAACATGGCCATAGTGACTCTTGGATGTAGGGGACACCTGATGAAAACATGGCAATAGTGACTCTTGAATGGAGGTGACACCTGATGAAAACATGGCCATAGTGACTCTTGGATGTAGGGGACACCTGATGAAAACATGGCCATAGTAACTCTTGTATGTAGGGGACACCTGATTGATGAAACCATAGCCATAGTGACTCATGGATGGAGGGGACACCTGATGACAACATGGCCATGGTGACTCTTGGATGGAGGGGACACCTGATGAAAACATGGCCAAAGTGACTCTTGGATGGAGGGGACACCTGATTGATGAAACCATAGCCATAGTGACTCATGAATGGAGGGGACACCTGATGACAACATGGCCATGGTGACTCTTGGATGGAGGGGACACCTGATGAAAACATGGCCATAGTAACTCTTGGATGGAGGGGACACCTGAAGAAAACATGGCCATAGTTACTCTTGGATGGAGGGGACACCTGATGAAAACATGGCCATAGTGACTCTTGTATGTAGGGGACACCTGATGAAAACATGGCCATAGTAACTCTTGGATGGGGGTGACATCTGATGAAAACATGGCCATAGTGACTCTTGGATGTAGGGGACACCTGATAAAACCATAGCTATAGTGACTCTTGGATGGAGGGGACACCTGATGAAAACATGGCCATAGTGACTCTTGTATGTAGGGGACACCTGATGAAACCATAGCCATAGTGACTCTTGGATGGAGGGGACACCTGATGAAAACATGGCCATAGTGACTCTTGGATGTAGGTGACACCTGATGAAAACATGGCTATAGTGACTCTTGGATGTAGGGGACACCTGATGAAAACATGGCCATAGTTACTCTTGAATGTAGGTGACACCTCATGAAAACATGGCCATAGTAACCCTTGGATGAAGGTGACACCTGATGAAAACATGGCCATAGTAACTCTTGGATGTAGGTGACACCTGATGAAAATATGGCCATAGTGACTCTTGGATGTAGCGGACACCTGATGAAAACAAGGCCATAGTGACTCTTGGATGTAGGGGACACCTGATGAAAACATGGCCATAGTTACTCTTGTATGGAGGGGACACCTGATGAACCCATAGCCATAGTGACTCTTGGATGGAGGGGACACCTGATGAAAACATGGTCATAGTGACTCTTGTATGGAGGGAACACCTGATGAAAACATGGCCATAGTGACCCTTGAATGGAGGTGACACCTGATAAAAACATGGCCATAGTGACTCTTGGATGTAGGGGACACCTGATGAAAACATGGCCATATAGACTCTTGGATGTAGGTGACACCTGATGAAAACATGGCCATAGTGACTCTTGGATGAAGGGGACACCTGATGAAAACATGGACATAGTGACTCTTGGATGTAGGGGACACCTGATGAAAACATGGCCATAGTGACTATTTGATGTAGGTGACACCTCATAGAAACATGGCCATAGTGATTCTTGGATGGAGGTGACACCTGATTAAAACATGGCCATAGTGACTCTTGGATGGAGAAGACACCTAATGAAAACATGGCCATAGTGACTCTTGGATGAGGGGACACCTGATGAAAACAATGCCATAGTGACTCTTGGATGTAGGGGACACCTGATGAAAACATGGCCATAGTGACTCTTGGATGTAGGGGACACCTGATAAAACATGGCCATAGTGACTCTTGGATGTAGGTGACACCTGATGAAAACATGGCCATAGTGACTCTTGGATGGAGGGGACACCTGATGAAAACATGGACATAGTGACTCTTGGATGTAGGGGACACCTAATGAAAACATGGCCATAGTGACTATTTGATGTAGGTGACACCTCATAGAAACATGGCCATAGTGACTCTTGGATGGAGAAGACACCTAATGAAAACATGGCCATAGTGACTCTTGGATGAGGGGACACCTGATGAAAACAATGCCATAGTGACTCTTGGATGTAGGGGACACCTGATGAAAACATGGCCATAGTGACTCTTGGATGTAGGGGACACCTGATAAAACATGGCCATAGTGACTCTTGGATGTAGGTGACACCTGATGAAAACATGGCCATAGTGACTCTTGGATGGAGGGGACACCTGATGAAAACATGGACATAGTGACTCTTGGATGTAGGGGACACCTAATGAAAACATGGCCATAGTGACTATTTGATGTAGGTGACACCTCATAGAAACATGGCCATAGTGACTATTGGATGTAGGTGACACCTAATGAAAACATGGCACTAGTGACTCTTGGATGTAGGGGACACCTGATGAAAACATGGCCATAGTGACTCTTGGATGTAGGGGACACCTGATGAAAACATAGCCATAGTGACTCTTGGATATAGGGGACACCTGATGAAAACATGGCCATAGCAACTCTTGGATGTAGGGGACACCTGATGAAAACATGTCCATAGTGACTATTGGATGTAGGGGACACCTGATGAAAACATGGCCATAGTGACTCTTAGATGGAGGGGACACCTGATTAAAACATGGCCATAGTGACTATTGGATGGAGGGGACACCTGATGAAAACATGGCCATAGTGACTATTGGATGGAGGGGACACCTGATGAAAACATGGCCATAGTGACTATTGGATGGAGGGGACACCTGATGAAAACATGGCCATAGTGACTATTGGATGGAGGAGACACCTGATGAAAACATGGCCATAGTGACTATTGGATGGAGGGGACATCTGATGAAATCATGGCCATAGTGACTATTGGATTGAGGGGACAACTGATGAAAACATGGCCATAGTGACTCTTGGATGGAGGGGACACCTGATGAAAACATGGCCATATTGACTCTTGGATGGAGGGGACACCTGATGAAAACATGGCCATAGTGACTATTGGATGGAGGGGACACCTGATGAAAACATGGCCATAGTGACTATTGGATGGAGGGGACACCGGATGAAAACATGGCCATAGTGACTATTGGATGGAGGGGACACCTGATGAAAACATGGCCATAGTGACTATTGGATGGAGGGGACACCTGATGACAACATGGACATAGTGACTATTGGATGGAGGGGACACCTGATGAAAACATGGCCATAGTGACTATTGGATGGAGGGGACACCTGATGAAAACATGGCCATAGTAACTCTTGGATGGTCACGGGAGCTGCTGAATGTGACAATGAGCCACGATACTGAGGCTTAATGCATGTGAATTATAAGTCATTGCAGATTAGCAATTGAAATCTGTTCAAACCGCATAGGCTTATCTGGGACAACACGTTTTGCAATTGCATTTAGCCAGTTATTCCAGACCAAAATTCATAATAATGACTGATGATGATATATCTGTATTTACTGTTTGCCAATTAACTTTAGAAATTAGGTAATTTTGCTCTATTACAGACATTTCAACATCAGTTTAAATTCCCAACTTTCCCCTACTGTACGATCCCTTGGGCATATGCTAATGGTGGCTGTATAGTTGTTTTTAAAATTCAGCCATAGGTTGGGGAATATTTTAATGTGTACATATTGATCAGGGAAAGGAATTCTTGTATCACCATGTTTAGAATATTGGTTTGTGTTCATGACATTTCGATAACCACCTGCTTTTCAGCACAAAATGTTTATGGGTTTCGTTTTTGCAGAAATAACTTGTGATACAAAATCCATGTATTGAAAACTTTGGAAATTTACTAGAAAAATTAACAACACATTTCCATAAAATGTGGCAGAACAATGGACATCAAACGTGTTGAACTCTGTTACCATTTATTTGTTGAATATGATTTGTTCCTTGTGTTTTTTTTATGGTATTTGTAAAACCTTTTATTGGTTGTTTTAACTTCTAACTTGTGCTGAATAGCAGGTGGTAATCAAAATGTAATCAGTGTTCCGTGGTACATGTTTTTTTATACACAATGTAAAGGATTTATAAATGAATGTTTTGCCAAATGTTTGTTGCTGAAAAAAACACTAACACAATAACTATAGCCAATATAAATATATTTCCAATGTTTATTTTTTTACATTAGCATTACAGTTCATGTAGGAAAAAACATAATGTGATTCTGTACACTGCCCAGATACATTATTTATTCATACTAAACCACTAACTGTGGTTACACTGGCTATATTTCGTACAGGGCTTGCCAAGTAACCACCAACATACCTGGTATAAAGGACCAGACAGTTTCCCTAACTTCCATGGCATCATGGTCATAATATTCTACATTTGTAATTGATCATCTTGGCAAAATAAATGTTTATACATATTCTGTCTTCCTCCAACTGGGGCATTTAATATTCCTGGCTTTCTGATTATCTTTTATGTGAAGAATACCAAGTGAGTGTTACCAACAGTGTTGACAGCCTTGTAGTTTAGATGTTGTGAATAACAAGAGCTTTGTCACACATAAAACAGCAGTTCCTTCCAGTTTCAGAGTAAGATCACCATTGGTTTCATTGACCTAGCCTATAGTGTTTTTAACCAGGTTTTCCGAAGGAAAAAACTGGTTATTAGATTGGCGAATGTCATTGGGCTGGCGGGCTGGCGGGCAGAACAAGCTTGTCTGGGCCATAACTTTGTCGTTCATTGTGAGATTTTAAAATCATTTTGCACATTTGTTCACCATCATTAGACGGTGTGTCGCGCAAAAGAATTACGTCAATATCTCCAAGGTCAAGGTCACACTTTGAGTTCAAAGGTAAAAAATGGCCATAAATGAGCTTTTCCGGGCCATAACTATGTCATTCATTGTGAGATTTTAAAATCATGTGGCACATTTGTTCACCATCATTGGAAGGTGTGCTGCACGAAAGAATTACGTCACTATCTCCAAGGTCAAGGTCGCCACAACTAAAAATAGATTTATTTTAAAAGAAGGGGGGTAACTATGAACTATCAGTTCAGTTTGAATTGTCTCCCTTTATCAGACTTTTTTTTTTCAAATTAAAAACCTGGTTTTGTGACAATTTTGTCCCTTGTTTGTGTAATGGCAGGGCACAGATTTTAGTTTTCACTTTCTGTTACCATAGCAACTACCATTTTGGTATTTAATTTAAAATAAAAGACTGAAAAATGCTACTTATTCAGCATTAGGCCCCTTTTTCCTATACCAAGTTTCATTAACAAATTTGGCAAATATTTAATATTTCCATACTTCATTTGACATTATATCAACCTGAATTGCCATTCTGCTAACATGCGCCAGTGGCAGGCTTTTGAATTTATCAGTTTGCCTTATATATGCTTATATTGTTGAATATTTTATGTAAAGCACACTTTTTGTTTATTCTACCTGAATTCTCGATTGATTCATTTTTCCCGTAGCGTTTGTATGTTATCAGCAGTGGATGCAAATTTTCTCCCGCACTTCGTGGAACAGTTCTTCCTTAAGTAGGCTGTTTGGTATGCATGAATGTAGATGGCCAACAATAAAATCCCAGCAGAGGGGGATGAACAAGTTCACAAGTTGCAAGGATGTCATGCTGCATGTATACATCATTTATATAATGCAATACTGGTGACTGTAAGAAGGCGATGTGACACGATTTAAGGAAGCAACCTCAGCAGATCTTTCCAGAGTCCAGACTAATCCCATTAAAGAGGGCATCAGTGTGTATTGTGGACGAATGTTTATGGTTTGCTACAATTGTCATTGTGTCAAATCAAATTGATACATCAACACACAAAGCTGAAGAAATATTTCATTTACTTAACCCTTTCCCATTATTCAGAAGCAAAGTGAATATGGCTATGTGCATACAGCATAAAACCGGGGCCCGTATTCACCAAACAATTTTTAGACTTAAGTCTAAGAATAAAGAAAATTCCTTAAATTAGAATATTCAAGAATTTCTTTAACTTTGAGTCAAACGTGGTATTAACCACCTCTATCTACATCATTATTCTTGTCGAACATTTTGTTAATGACATATTCATCAGTGGGGGTCTGTATATATTCAAACCCTGGACATATTTTTCTTGGTTCTAGTTCTATTCTTTATTTTTAAGTCTAAAAATGGGTTGGTGAATACAGGCCCAACAGCTTTTGATTAACTCAGGCAGTCTGTTCAGGTTTTTTGCTGTTTGCTTCGCATCAGTATCTAGGGGTTGGAAATAGAAAGGTATTTAGTTAAATGTAACTTTCTTAGGGACTGCAAATGCATCAAAATAATGTCTAAGTGGTAAAGGGTTAAGAAATTGCAGAGGCTTATCCATGGAAACAGTTTGATTGTTTACAGAGAATTGATCAAGAAAAACTATTTCTTTGAGTATTATTCAACTACAGCTGTGGTGACATGTTCAATTAGTTCTAACAAGTGAAAGTAATCTCCAGCTATTGTAATTGGACATAGTGTTATGCTACTGAACAGTCTCATATATGATTCTATAGATTACCTACGTTTTTACTTCTTTTATGTTGTTAGTAAATTGTTTCAATTTGCACTTCAGGGAGATTAGTGTCTTTAATATAGAAGCAAAAATTTGCAGAAATGTTTGTTTGTTAAGAAAACATTGAGAAATCTTTCAACTGGATGTTTGATTAATATTTACAATAATATTTGCCATATGTTTTATATATGTTACAGGAGAAAATGAAAACTAAACAAATATAGTGTATATGTCTACATTTGCTCTCAAGCTGAATGGTAAATCATTATTTAAATCACCAGGATTATTTTTTGTTTCTTACAAGATAAACCCCTTTTTATAAAATCTCTAAATTTATCATAATTTGAAAAGTTTGTGACTGTGTGTATGCTGAGTAGGAACAACTTTGATGGCTATCACAATCTCATAATGATGAAAACAACCAGTAAATAGGTTCTGTATTCATTATATTTAGGTTAGTTCCTTCAAATGTTTTGTTTATTCTTTATATCACCTTCACAAACAAAATGAAATGCATATTTAGACATATTTTATTTATCGCTTCTTCCCTAACATGGAATTTTAAATTCAAATAACTCCTGATATAAACCAAGTACACAATGTATTTACATGTACACAATTAGGATTATTGATGTCAATATTCTCTTGATATCATTACAGGTATTGATTTTAAAAGAATTTCTATCAGTATTATATGTAAAGAATATTCATTTATTGTCTTTGATAGTCAAAGTTATTATTTTTTTCTAAATTCATGAGTGAAATTTATATGATATTTCTGATGCTAAAGTGTCTTTTATATCAAATAGTATGCCATATTGTTTTTGTTTAAGCATAAAAATATATTAATGTATTGCCGGTGAATTGATTTGTCAGTGAGGTATGATCTGTATCACCAGTGAAAGCGTTGAATTAACTTTGTCTGCCCATGCTTGCATGCAATTCTTCATCAAGACAAACCAATAAATTTCCAGTGATTGATAGAAACCATTTTATTTCCCTATTATCTGAAAGAATACTTCAACCTTTTGTTCTCTCATTTCTTTAAGATAAATTGGGAAAAAAACAATTACAAAGTAAAGCCAATTCCTATGTCTTCAATGTCTGTTAAATTGACAGATATGGTTCTTCAGTTCTTCATTACCACTTACTTGGTATCCTTAAGCTTAACCCATAAATCTTGTGGAATTGCATGGAAATACAGTGGAATGACTTGACACTAACATGGCCTCAAAGTAAAATAGCCATGCTGGAAAGTCAAGACTGGAACACTAAAATTGTCATTTAACTTGGAGAACAGGCGGTAAAATGCAAATTGTTTCAGAATGAACAGCTGCCAGCCTGGTTTCTTTTTATTTGCATACGATTTCTTTGTTCTTATGCTACATTAATGTTACATTTTAAATGAATACTATTTGCATTGTATCTTTCAAATCCTTCTTTTTTGTATGCAAAACAGATGAATATATAACTTACAATATGGAATTGCAGGGTATTTGTCTTAGTATTTGGGAATTCTTTGCATCAATCATGAAGAAGTGTTATATTGTTGCTCAAATGATTAATGAACATGTTTTGTCGCCTATATTGCGCACCTGTGAAATGTTTAACAAAAGTAAAATTTAATTGCAGTCGATCTGTTATACTTTATAATCTCCTTCTTCTGTTTCCAGATCAAAACAGCTGATTAAAGATGCAATTCTGGACAACGATTTCCTCAAGAAGCTAGACTCTGCTCAGATTCGTGAGGTGGTAGAGTGCATGTACGAGAAACAGGTCAAGCAGGGACATTTCATCATACGGGAAGGGGACCCGGGCCAGCACTTGTATGTGGCCGCAGGTACGTGGTTGTGATGGTCACCTGTCTGATGAACATGTTGTTGTACTTTAGCTGTGTACAAACTGTAGTACCTAAAAGTTATTTCCATAAGGCTACTATTCCATCTGTCCGCATCCGTATCCGCATCCGTATCCGCAAAATCATAATACAGACGCTATATTTCATTTATCCGCATACGTCGAATGTATCTTTCTTTTTTGGAAAAACTTCTGAACTGAAAACATGTACATGTATGCAGAAGAAGAGTTTTCCCATTTTTTATTAATTGTTGCTGCTGTTGCTCACGCGAAGAAGTGTAAACGTAAATGAAAGCACAGGTGGTGGGCACGTGCAATAGTAAGAAATCGCCAAACATTTGGAACTTACAACCATTTAGTTAAAGAACTTGAATTTGCTGATGAGGAGTTTAAAGGTTACTTTAGACTAAACAAACAACAATTTGGATACATTCTCTCTCTAGTTGAAGAGGTTTATTTAAAAAAAATCGGTTACAAGACAGACCATTGGGGCCAAACAACGCCTAGCTATTTGCTTGCGGTAACTATAAGTATTTTGTTTGAGTCAATAATTTGAATTTTATATACGTTTATTCAACTTTAATGTACTTACATATTGGCAACGTAAACTTAATCAACAATCATAAGCATAAAACAATATCAAATGATGCATATAATGTATTTAGAAATAAAATGTTCTCGAAAAGACCTGTGTTTCACTGTACTTGAGACATTAAACGAACAAGGAAAATATGTCACTTTAATTTGTAACAAAATTGTGGACATCGCTCGTTTTACTGTAAGGTTTCCATAGCAGCGCTTAAAATGTAAAGTCCTGTTTGTTGGCCGCCGGTCTGATTGTCCTATGCCTGTGCCACAGGGTAGGCCACATAACTAGCTGTGGACATATGCTGGAAACCATGCTCTTGGTTAACAGATGACAATAAAGATTGTTGTAATCTATGCTCAGGCACGGGCTGGCTGTAATTGTTTAGACCTGTAGGATATGTAGGCAGTGACAAAATAACGTTCGACTCCGCGTTATACAAGTCCATAGAAATCTGGAACTGGAGCCATGATTGCCTTTCTTTGGACAACTGTTTGGCACGAAGTGCACACTTTTTATTATATGGATAAAACTGAAAATTATAATTGAGATAATTGTTATGAAGGACAAGCATGAATTTTAGTAGATATAAGGTACAAATCATCATTCTGTCTGTAAAAGAATACAAATGGTAAATACCTGAAACATCTTCTTCTAGCGCCTTTGCTTTACTTTTCGAAACATTTGAGGTAAAATCTGAGTCACCATATGAAGAACTGCATTGATTAATTTTTCCCCAATTTGATAAGTTTTTCGGTTGATTTTTGAGATGACAGGGCTTGAATTACTTTTTTTTTTCAACTCGCAAAAAATTGCTAGTTGTTAATATTTCAACTCGCATTTTTTATTTCCAACTCGCAATACAAGTTTTCATAATAATGCATCCTTTGGTTGATAAAAAGTGATTGGCGATGTTCACTAAGCACTGAAAGGATGGACCTATGTTTATTTTAACTAAAAACTTCAAAGCAACATTGTAACACAATTGAGTGTAAAGAGTATTTTTTTTTATATCAGTTATATCATCCAAAGTTAATGCCTCGGTCCATATGGGGCGACATCTGGCCTTTTGCTACTGTTGCCACTGATCCACCACCTATTCACAGCTCTGCGTGGCTGGAACCCCTCATTATCTCTGATAGAGATTCGCATTAATTGGTCCATCCTTTCAGTGCTTAGTGAACATCGCCAATCACTTTTTATCCTTTTCATAACAGAAAAGCATCTTTCACACTCAGCATTGCTGAGGGGGTAGAGACCAATCAGATGAATCGCAGAACATCTTACACACATTGCCGTCTTGGTCTCTCTCCGTGTTCAAAGTTATTTTTAGCTCGTCTTCCCATTTCTTAACTGTTTTGGCATTTCTTTTTATCTGGTTCGGCCTCGGCTTTTTTGTCTTCCACAGAGGAGACGGAGGAATTCGCCACAAAAAAGCTAGTTATTTTTTTAGTAGACGACATTTTTGAGTTTTTAAATCGTCTGCTAAACGTGTTCCGTCTATTTATAAGAATGAGGAATTAACGAAATGAGCTTCGTTTTAAAAAAAACTTCATACTGAATAACTATCGCCAATTTTCACTTAAGAAGGGAATAACATACTTTCAATTGCAATAATATAATTTTCAATGTTCTTTACTAACTATATCGGCAGAAAGATACAGTGCAGAGCGTAAATATATTTTAAAAAATATTTCGTAAAATTATTTCTGCTAGAACGGAAGTAACCGCTGAAATACATTATGCAAATTAGGGTAATTCCAATTTTCAGATCTATTTTTAGATCGAAACTAGACGGGGTTTAATTATTTTCGTACTTGGTCGGAAGACTTTCGATCGGCGAACAAATCTTGTATTTAATCCAAGATCTTTAAGCACCTTGTTTGTTTTTTCCCCAACTCGCAAAAAATGGCGAGTATCTAAATGTTGCACTCGCATTTTAGACGTGTTTTTTAAAATGTACTCGCAAATGGCCTGTTTGCGAGTGCTTAATTCGAGCCCTGGATGACAGCTTTCTCCTCATCATGCTAAATGCCGTCCGTATCTCGTCCACATTCGCATAAGAATGCTCACTTGAGCGTTCTGTTGCGGATGCGGATATGGGGATGCGGATACGGATGCATTTCAACTGGTTCTATTTTTTTGCGGATGCGGATATGCGGATGCGGAATAAATGGCTCTCGGGAAAACGCAGTTTAATTCATGTGCTTAAAGTGTAGGGACAACACTTGGCTAAACTTGATTTTTCATTAAAAGAGACTTCATTTTAAAGGGCCTTTTCACGTTTTGATAAATTGACAAAATTTTAAAAAGTTGTTTCAGATTCGCAAATTTTCATATAATTATGATATTTGTGAGGAAACAGTAATACTGAACATTTACTATGCTCTAAAATAGCCAATATATGCATCTTTTGACGATTTAAAAACCCGAAAATTATAAAGCGTTGCAACACGAAACGATTGAAGAATTTAGAAAGTTTTGTTGTTGTTATATTTTGTGAAACAACGAGGATTGCTTATATAAAGTATAACATACTTTTTACTTTGCGTGAGCGCGGAGTGGTCTATATGGTTCATACTTTTACTCCAGGACTCCAGGGGTCAGTGGTTCGAGCCCAGTTGAGGGTTACTTTTTTGTCTTTTTTAAAAATTTCATTCTCGATTTTTCACTAGTGCTAATTATTTCCAATGTTTACAATTATCAATATAAAGCATTAAATGACATACTTCAAAACATGCAAAAAAACGTGAAAAGGCCCCTTTAAATGAAAAATACAATAAAAGCGGAAAGTGTTGTCCCTGATTGGCCTGTGGAGACTATATGGGTTTTTCTGCAATGACACTGTATGCACATGCATTAAGCTACGTTTTCTCAAATTGAGGTTCAAATGTTGAGCCCAAGACAACATGTGTGATTTAATTCCATTAAGTGAGCAGTTTATTAGCTTTATACACAGCAAAAAGGAGCAATTGCTAAATAGGGATCAATATTGATCCCATTAGTGGGACATTGGCAGAGGGTATTTTCTTGCAATACTGTCACTCTGTATCAGACAGGTTTTCTATCACCAGTACAGCTTTTTCAATAATATCTGAGAGAAGTTTCTGTAGATTCTTAGGACAATTTTGCTTTATGTATTTACATTTTATAAGCAGTATATGAGACATTTTAAAACAGCAGTTGAATTTGACATTTTGAAAAATTTGATCATAGCAATTACATTAGTCTTAAGTGTTTATTGTTATATTTCCATTATTCACTTGTAGAAGCCCATTACAAAAAATATAAACAATAGGATTTTTCTGTTTAAAAGACGCACATAACATTTATAAGATATTCATTTTACTTAATGTTTGGATTGAGTTCAACTCATTGGCACATACCAGTAGAACATTTCGCAGCTGTTTGATTTTTTTCTCCAGTTACCATAGCAACATCTAGGTGGACATGATGTTTGAAATATGTGGCAGTTTTTAATAACCCATGTGATAATTAGTGTCTGAACATACCATAAGTCTCTGCATGCTATATTTTCATTGCGTGACCTTTAACAAAAGCAAGGCGCAATGATCAGGTACAAACAAATATGTCCATGCAAAGAACATTATTTTTGCAGTCTTTTCTGACATAGGTCATCTAATTTCACTTTGCTTAATTCTTCTTGGAAATTGAACCAAAAACAACATACAAGATATAAGTGCTCTTCATGTAAAATAAACACATGCACAAATATTCACGAAACTTTGTTTAAGTAACTATTTGACGTTTTTGATCATTTGTAAAACTGCTTTCATAAAAAATAAACAATTTTTTATTAAAAAATTAACAATTTTTTACGGTGATAAAACCCATGGTCAACTTTTTGACAAATTATTTGTGTTATATTTCTTTCACTAGCTGACTGTTCAAAAACCATTATTTAGTTGATTTAATGACTGTGATTTGCTTGTGATATTGCTTTGATAAGTTGTTTATTGATCATCAAATCATCATTAAACTGAATCCATTTTTTAGAGGGAGAATTTGAAGTGCTCAAGGAGACTAATGTACTTGGCAAGATGGCTGCTGGGAGGGCGTTCGGTGAACTGGCAATCCTGTACAACTGCACCCGCACTGCTTCAGTACGAGGTATTACCTTCATCCTAGAAATGACTTTGACCGTTGACTTTTTTCTTTAAATCGAACAAAAATGTTGACCGCTAGGACTATAGTTAAAATGTAAAATATTTGCATTCAGCTCAGTTTTTTTGTGAGAGAAGGCAATATAATTCTGATAATATTCTTTGAACATAATTATGTCTGAATATGCATGGAACTTGCAATGTATTTCATTCAGCATTTCCATACAGGGAAACTATATTCTGTTGGTTATGAAGTCCAGACATTGTAATTATAACCGTTGTCGTGGAATTACTAGTTTCCCTATTCTGGACAATTGCTGCTTTCATCATAATACTTTTTAATGTCCTATTTCCAATATAGTGTAAAGTGCTGGTTAAATCCCTCGTAGGTGGAAGGTCATTTGTGTATTAAGCAACTACTTAACCAAAAAAAAGTCAAAACATTTTATAAAATTCAATTTTTTGTGTCAATTGTCCTTTTTGGAAAAAATATGAAACAGTATGTTAAAGCAAGGAGTCATTGTGATTTTTTTTTTTTTTTAAATGGTTATTTTTTAGAGCATAGTGCTGTTTGAAAGCTTTTGAAATTCTCTGTTTATGTAAATGCTCCTTGACATTACAAATTACGAATGCTTAAAGAAGATATTTGCTTTGTGCTTGAAGGTGCACATAATTTCTCACAGTTTATTACTTGATTTGTCGTTGTATGCACTGTAATAACATTTCTGAGACTTAAGCTGAGCAATAATTTCTAGCAAAATGTACAACTGAACTGCAGGTGTTTGTTCAATTATTTAAGGTATGAACATTAATATGTTCTAAATGCCATCCAAATAATGACTTCTCAGGGCAATAATATTGTTCTTTTATATCTGTGGTCGTTATTGAAATATCTGAATCCTAAATTGAAAAAAAAAATGTTGACAATTATTGAAAGTGATCAAAATAAATAACCTTACAATCTGCATTATTTATAGATTTGTTTTGAATAATATTTAAATTAACATCTCAAATTGGTGGTATGATTCGTACCAAACAATTCGAAGCATTTCTTTTATGTCTTGGTTGCTAGCGGTTACGGATGTCAGAGTATGGGTGCTGGACCGACGCATTTTCCAGGCCATTATGATGAAAACAGGAATTCAAAGACAAGAAGAAAACATTAATTTTCTCAAAAGGTAAATATTGACACTATGATGAAACCAAACCTGTTATTACCCACATACAGTGGCTGGTATTCATGTAGGGAAGTAATTACATGTTTGTTTAATTTTCCCAAGGGGGGATTTAATACATGTCCACTAATTTTGGAATATTATGGTGGCAAAAGTTCATATGATAAGATGTAATGACTTGACTTTCTATTATGAGAATGTTCTTCTAACATCTTCATGCATCCCAAAATGATAGCAAAATTAAATCTACAATTTTTTCGCTCAATAACAATCACAACCATCTTACCTGTTAATTACAAACAATCCGGTTCAGTGTCAAGGATCGAGCCAATAAATATATATTATCTGGATAGGAAATTGAATATGAAGAAGTTTATCATAGAATTTGCCGTCATTATATTCAAATAATTTCTGGTCTGTAATTAAGATTACAAGATGATGATAAACCGTTATTTAATACAATATGTACTGTATTCCTAGAAATTTTGTATCAACTTTATTTAATGTTTAATAATTGCTGTGATATCAAATAATATGTTATATTTTGAGAACTGATGATTGTTATCAAATACAAAGCAGCATACGAAAATGATAGCATAGCTTTACAGTATGAAGTTTTTATCAATAAAAAAATTGTCATTTTTGACAACTGAAATGCTGGTTACACGCTTATAATCTGTTCACATGGATAAATGTCAACCTCTGCCAGATACGTTTTTAATGTCAATGTCAATGTTAACAAAATCAATTGTCTGGGCTGAACGATTTTATTTCTTGAAAGTAAAGTCTCTGCCGCTGTTGTCCATCATTTGAGAGCTCTTTTATGGTAAAGTTAAGAGCATTTTGTGGGGATTAAAATTCCATAGGTTCCTAGAGATACATGTATTCAGAATCTACAAATTGGTCAGGTTGACAGGGGCAATCTTTGACCTCTTGTACTGCTCAATTGGTTAAACTTTGGGGAAGGGGGATGAAGGTTAAATGATCCAACTGAATGGCCGGGATTTTCTACAAAAGAGACATAGAAGCGGTGAAAAGGCAATTTTTAAACAGCTAACTATAAGATATTTTAAAATAATACAATTATTCCTACATGCATTTACTGTTTCTTACATGTAATTTAGGATTCTAACACGGCACACGACTTGTTTTCTATAGACAAAGAAGGAAATCAAGTGTGGGTTATTCTGCAATAAATTATGGGCAGAGCTTAATGTTTCGAAAATAGTTCTGAATAAATAAATAAAATATTGCAGTAAAATGCACGTGCTAAAACCTGCTCTAAAAGAAATGTAATACATGTAGCATGCATATAAATGCATATAAATGTTATGAAAAAAAAATGTATATTTGGTGATAAGTGGCATAACCAGGCCTGCAAAGAATGTTATTTGTTAAGAAACGTATTTAGAAAACATTTATAGCATGTCAGCTTTTCAGTAGCATCAGTAAACGTGACGTCATTTTGTTTCTACAATTGTTGTTCTCAATGAAAGTGACTTCATTTGCAAAATATTTATGAATGAAAATGACGTCATAAAATTATGTTTGTACAATTCAATGACGTCACTAAAAAGTGAACTTTGTACTAAGAAGGGTGGAGTATTGAAAAATATAGTTCACATCCAAAAGCTTAAACCAAATCAATCAGACCCGTGTTAGAATTGAAAATATATTTTTCTATGATGGTTTGTTTTCAAATAACCCACAGTAAGGAGTATAGATGCGTGTTATCAAATCACTCATGCTTCGCTCTCGTGATTTAATTCCTACGCATCTATACTCCTTACTGTGGGTTATTCGACAACAAACCATGATAGAAAAATATTTTTTCTTAAACATAACACAAGTTTATAATAGAAAATTGTGTTGGTTTATGATTGGAATCAATAATTATCTATTAGCTCAATACCCATGTTATTTTTATAGAAAATGTATCAATCCAGCACATCCGTTATCTTTCTGGTATATTCCATGGGTATGATAAATTGATTGCAGACTTATTTCATAAAGCCCCATTTTTGTACGGCTTTAAAGCTACTATTTGCATTTTCGTTAACCGCTCAATCTAACAGTCAGTTTTCTGTTATCATTGGAGAGAGCACATCATGATTTTCATATATTTCACAATATCATTTGATGTATCAGCATTCTTTTATGTGCATTAAATGTAACACTCAAGAATGCTGTTCGAATTAGAATGTTGCAAAAACTGTAGTTCTAAGTGCTATTCTCGTTCCATGTAATGTCATGTTATAGTTTTTAAAAAAGCAACCATATGCAAACAAATTAACATATTACAATTAAAAAACAACACGGACAACAGTTGGGAAACTTACATTACAACTAACACATTGAAACCAACTAGGACAATTAGGGAAACTTACATTACAACTAACATATTTAACTCAAAACTACTAAAGTGTAAACAACAACATGAAAAGAATATGTTATCATACAAATATTCCACTCTTTGCATGGTTATTTAAAGAGAAGATAATGTTCTTTCCAGTGTCAGTAATACAATGCATGGTATGTAAACTAAAGATAAACTTAAGATCATTTAAGTAGGATACAAATTCAGATTAGTACCAATTTTTTACTAGTGGTTTAATGTAGAATTCTGTCCTCCAGTCTTGCAACTGTGAATTTAAGAGATGCAGGACGCTCCCTCCAGACTTCCTGTCATCACGCTCTTTGTGTTAATTTCTCAGCTGAATGCAAGGTGTTGATCATTGGCCATTCCAAGAAGGCAATAACCAATGTCCATTTTGAATTATTGCTTTGTCATTGTGACTGGTTGTTTTGGAAACAATCTTGCTGACTTTTTGCTTCATTGAAGAGAATAATGAAACATGTGTACCCAGTATTCATACTTTATAGACATGATTTGCAAATTGTTATCTAATTCAATGCTGTATTTAGCTAAGTATTCATGCAAAAGTATGATTTAAAGTATGATAATTTAGTTACAATTAACTCTAAAAATAAGCAGTGCAAATTGATACAAATCTCTCTATATCTTGAACTGTAAGTAACTGATGGTTTTATTAACCCTTTCAGTGCTGGAACCGAATTTTGAAGGCCTTTGCAAACAGTTTGGATCCAGATGAGACGCCACAGAACGTGGCGTCTCATCAGGATCCAAACTGTTTGCTATTCTGATAGTATTCTTTGAAAAAAATCAAAGAACATGCTAATTTTAGAAATTCAGCAGAAGACATTTTAGCAGACGACAAAGTTCCCAGCATGCAAAGGGTTAAATGAGCTATGAAAATGAGCCGCGCTCTGCAAAAACAAGCCTTATGCACGTGATTTAAGTGTTGTCACAGATTTAAGTTTAGAGGAGACTTCCTTTAAACAAATAATTCCATACAAGTGGAATTTGTCATGCTTAAAAAACGTATGTGGACTACACAGGCTAATCTGGGAAAAACTTAACGTAGATATGAGCCGTGCTCTGTGAATAAGGGGTTTAATGCATGTGCGTAAAGTGTCATCCCAGATTAGCCTGTGCAGTCAGCACAGGCTAATCAGGGACGACACTTTCCGCTTAAACTAGATTTTTGCTAAGAAGAGACTTTCTTTAAACAGAAAATATCATAATAGCGGAAAGTGTCGTCCCTGATTAGCCTGTGCGGATTGCACAGGCTAATCTGGGCCGACACTTTACCCACATACATTAAGCCCCGTTTTCTCATATATAAACTCATGTTTTCGCTGTATAAACCCTGGTGTTCCCAGAGCCCAGCTCCAAAGTTTTCTTGTTTCATTTGTTCAGTGTGCCTTTGCTGCGATCCTTGCCTGCTGAGAAGCTCTCCAAGCTTGCTGATGTCCTGGAAGTGGTATGTATGTAGCATACAAAGCAAACTCTACGCAGAGGGGGTTTGGAGTGAAAGAGGCTTACGCCCCGAGTGAATTTAACTGAGATTCATTTGTTAACCCATTTAATTGCATGTTGATGTTTTATCACATTTTTAGCTTGGCTGTTTTCGGAGAAAACTCCGATGTATTGTCATAGCCTCTTCGTCGTCCGCCGTCCGGGCGTCGTGCTAAAACCTTTACATTGGCTCTAAAATTAAAGTGCTTCAACCTACAATTTTGAAACTTCATATGTACATGCACCTTGATGAGTTCTACACGCCACACCCATTTTTGGGTCACTAGGTCAAAGGTCAAGGTCACTGTGACCTCTAATATAAAACTTTAACTTTGCCTCTAACATCATACTGCTTCCACCTACAACTTTGAAACTTCATATGTACATGCACCTTGATGAGTTCTACATGCCACACCCATTTTTGGGTCACTAGGTCAAAGGTCAAGGTCACTGTGACCTCTGATATAAAATTTTAACTTTGCCTCTGACATCACAGTGCTTCCACCTACAACTTTGAAACTTCATATGTAGATGCACCTTGATGAGTTCTACACGCCACACCCATTTTGGGTCACTAGGTCAAAGGTCAAGGTCACTGTGACCTGTATTTTTTTTTAAATATTCTGACAAGCTTTCGCAGCTGAGCGTGGCTCCCGTTATGCGGTGCTCTTGTTTGTTAATTGGTTTATCAGCTTCTTTGTCATGTTATTTGGCACACAATGTATATAATTTATATAATTAATTATTGTGTTGTTTTTTTGGTACTAAATTGCTTCCACCCCCTCTGACTCCACACCTTTATCTGTTTATTGAAAGATCTCGTCCATTTAGGTTTATTTTTACAAAAGATCAATACAATTCTTCAACGAAAAAACAACAATTGAATAATAAGAGCGTAAAATGATGTTTTTCTATGGTTGAGTTTATAGTTAATATTGAACAGGCGTGAAGGTCACATTTATGCAATATTTTTGATGCTTTAAAGACTCATTCAATTTAAGTAAATATAGGAATATTTTCTAGGGAAGTTATGACATTGCTCGTGTTAGTATATGTTCTATACCAGGTACATTTGCTCAAAATATGGTGTTTTTGTACCCTATTTGTTTCTAATGCACACTTATATTCAGAAAAAAATACTGATTGCCCATGATTGCTGAATGCAATAATTTTGGTAAAATGAATAAAACCTTTTACAATGCTTAGATAATTTAAGTAAATTAATAAGAATTTCATCATGAAAATTATAAATTTTCCGACTTTTATTTATATAATGAAATAAAGGGTCAATGTGGAACATGTTTTCCACAATCTTGTAATAATGTTTTTTTTGTATTTCTGGAAGACTGATACAAAACAGCATTATTATTATTATTCGCCTATTTTCTGTAGACTGTTGTCAGAATGGTAACAGTTCTTGACGATGACAATCATGAGCAAGGGCACCATAAGAAGAGTTTTTTACTTGTACTGTAGATTTTACCCAATAGGTCAGCAATTATCAATGTAATCCTCAGATCCCTGTCCTTGACAGAGTGTGTATACTTGATAAGTCAGTGGAGCAATATAGGCACCGACTTGTGCACTATGTTGTCTCCTTAAGAATCAACAAGAGAATTTTTTTCTGTCCCTGTAACTTTTGCTGTAAGCAAAAGCAGTGTATAACACAATACAGATCAAAAACAGGAGTAATAAAGCTACAGAAACATTATCAGGAGAAACTCTTGTTACAATATTCTAGAACTTGACAGAAGGCAAGTGACAGAAAACGTTTTAAGAACATGGCAATACATAAAACAGAAAGCATCAAGAAAGACTTTTAAGTTGATTTTAGTATTTTTCATTCTTTACGACAGACTTGCTACAATGGAATAAAGGAAATTTTTTACCAACACACTCACAGTGCACTATTAGAATGTGATTGCTCCTGTCACCGTACCAACTGTTGATATTGAATGGTGGCACAATACGGGAGCTCTGCGTTTTCTTGGTTGACAGGCTTTCTTGATGAATGAAACCTTATTGGAATAATGTGATTGAACCTGCAAGCATCTTTGCTTAAATTACAGTTTAGTCCCAAATTTCTTCATTTATTTAATATTGTTATGGTGAAAGATTCCAAGTGCGCATGTGCAATAGCTGTATGCTGATATATTCTATTGCATTTGAGCTTTTGACTATTGCAATATTTAATTGTGGTAGTGATCATTTGGTTTCTATATCATGTTTTCTAGTTTCCATAGAAATTTCCTGTTGGTGTGTTCTTGTCTATAAGCACGTTAGGGCAAACTAATAAAATCAAGAATTTCTAAGAAAATTAATGAAAAGGCTGCTGTTGATGGCATTAATTAAAATTAAATTGTTTATTGCCTCATTATGAAAGAAAGATTATCAGCTGAGTTTGAAGTAAGGTACTTAATTAATAACATGAAAAGCAACCATTCCTGTTCCCAACCCAAGCATGTCATCACTGGCTATTAATAATGTGGATAGTGTATAATCACTGGCAATCATTAGGTTGATGGCTGTCTATGAGAATTGATTAACTTTGGAAGAACTGTATATGATACCTGTGAAATACAATTTTTCGGTAACATTTTGGAAAAGTAATATTGCCTGTGGATTAATGGATTTTTAATAATTGCACAGTACTTTCCATAACATTTTGGTAAATTAATATTGCCTGTGGATTAATGGATTTTTAATAATTGCACAGCATTTTCCATAACATTTTGGTAAATTAATTTACCTGTGGATTCATGGGTTTTTAATAATTGCACATGGGATGCATCTGCAATTAATCTTAAAAAAATAGTGTACATGTAGGTAATTATATCCATATGGAAATATTGCTACAAATTCTTGCCCTTTTAAGATTGATGAAATTTCAATAATATCTTCATCTCTTAACTCAACATCAGGGATCAAGCCACCTCAGGACAAATTTAGAGCGAAAGTGGGGCTTATAACATGTCTTGGTGACAACTCACCTGGGAACTGCAGTTGGGTGTCTGGGATTATTTCTCTAGATACTGTTTACCTAAATTAAAAATTACTTTTTTAGCTCATCTATTTTTTGAAAAAAAATTATGAGCTATTGTCATCACCTTGGCGTCGGCGTTGGCGTTGGCGTTGGCGTTGGCGTTGGCGTCGGCGTCCGGTTAAGTTTTGCGTTTAGGTCCACTTTTCTCAGAAAGTATCAATGCTATTGCATTCAAACTTGGTACACTTACTTACTATCATGAGGGGACTAGGCAGGCAAAGTTAGATAACTCTGGCGTGCATTTTGACAGAATTATGTGCCCTTTTTGTACTTAAAAAATTGCAAATTTTGGTTAAGTTTTGCGTTTAGTTCCACTTTTCTCAGTAAGTATCAATGCTATTGCATTCAAACTTGGTACACTTACTTACTATCATGAGGGGACTGGGCAGGCAAAGTTAGATAACTCTGGCATGCATTTTGACAGAATTATGTGCCCTTTTTATACTTAGAAAATTGACAATTTTGGTTAAGTTTTGTGTTTAGGTCCATTTTATTCCTTAAGCATCAAAGCTATTGCTTTCATACTTGCAACACTTACTAACTATCATAAGGGGACTGTGCAGGCAAAGTAATGTAACTCTGACTGGCATTTTGACAGAATTATGTGCCCTTTTTATACTTAGAAAATTGAAAATTTGATTAAGTTTTGTGTTTAGGTCCACTTTATTCCTACAGTATCAAAGCTATTGCTTTCATACTTGCAAGATTTATGAACTATCATAAGGGGACGGTGCAGGCAAAGTTATGTAACTCTGACTGGCATTTGGACGGAATTATGGGCCCTTTATACTTAGAAAATTGAAAATTTGGTTAAGATTTATGTTTTGGTCACTTTACCCCTAAAGTATCATAGATATTGCTTTCATACTTGGAACACTCACAAACTATCATAAGGGTACAGTAAAAGGACAAGTTGCATAACTCTGGTTGTCATTGTTACGGAATTATGGCCCTTTTTTGACTTAGTAACTTTTAATATATGGTTAAATTTTGTGTTTCGATCCACTCGAAGTATCAAGGCTATTGCTTTCAAACTTCAAATACTTACATGCTATCATGAGGTTACTGTACCTGGCAACTTGAATTTTACTTTGACCTTTGAATGACCTTGACTCTCAAGGTCAAATTATTAAATTTTGCTAAAATTGCCATAACTTCTTTATTTATGATTAGATTTGATTGATACTTTGATGAAACTACTCTTACCTGACATACCACAATAGACTTCACCCAAACCATCCCCCGTGCCCTCCCCCCCTCCCCCCCTCCCCCCCCCCCCCTAATTTTTTTTTTTTTTTTTTTTTTTATAAGATCATCTCACAAATGACCACCACACCCTCACACTATACCCCCACCCCACCCCCCACCCACCCCCCCCAAATTTTTTTTTTGATTTTTTTTTTTTTTTTTTTTTTTTTTTTTTAAGATCATCTCACAAATTATCACCACACCCTCACACTATACCCCCCCCCCCCCGATTTTTTTTTTTTTTTTTTTTTTTTCGCTTTTTTGGAAGATAATGTAATAAATGTCCACAACCCCACACTATACACCCCTCTTCACTCCACTCCTCCCTCCTTTGTGATTGAAAATGAGAGTCCCTTCACCTTTAAAAAGAAAATAGATGAGCGGTCTGCACCCGCAAGGCGGTGCTCTTGTTTAATTCTTAACTGAATGGTTTTATACCCCACTGAACTGTAACTGTAGGTATTTGAACAGTTGTGATAATTTGATTTAATAAGTCTTTCTGTTGTAGAATAGCATGCCAATTTCTTTTGCTCCACATATCAGTATTTTAGCTCATATTTTCTATATGAGTGATCTCATAAGTATGTTATACATGTGTGAGCTCATATTTTCTACATGTGTGTTCTCATAATTATGTTCTACGTGTCTGAGCTCATATTTTCTATATGAATGATCTCATAATTATGTTCCACATGTGTGAGCTCATGTTTTCTATATGAGTGATCTCATAATTATGTTCTACATGTGTGAGCTCAAATTTTCTACATGAGTGATCTCATAATTATGTTCTACATGTGTGAGCTCATATGTTCTAAATGTGTGAGTTAATAATATGTTCCACACGTCCAGTTCCAGTCCATATTAAGTTCTTTATGTTCTTGCAAATAGCTTATACATACTCTAAACCAAGTTTTTGAAAGCTCAGAAATTATTATTTAAATGTTTTTATGTCCCCCACTATAGTAGTGGGGGACATATTGTTTTTGCCCTGTCTGTCTGTTGGTCTGTTGGTCTGTTTGCGCCAACTTTAACATTTTGCAATAACTTTTGCTATATTGAAGATAGCAACTTCATATTTGGCATGCATGTGTATCTCATGAAGCTGCACATTTTGAGTGGTGAAAGGTCAAGGTCATCCTTCAAGGTCAGAGGTCAAATATATGTTGCCAAAATCGCTCATTTTATGAATACTTTTGCAATATTGAAGATAGCGACTTGATATTTGGCATGCATGTGTATCTCATGGAGCTGCACATTTTGAGTGGTGAAAGGTCAAGGTCATCCTTCAAGGTCAGAGGTCAAATATATGTGGTCCAAATCGCTTATTTTATAAATACTTTTGCAATATTGAAGATAGCAACTTGATATTTGGCATGCATGTGCATCTCATAAAGCTGCACATTTTGAGTGGTGAAAGGTCAAGGTCATCCTTCAAGGTCAGAGGTCAAATATATGTGGCCCAAATCGCTTATTTTATGAATACTTTTGCAATATTGAAGATAGCAACTTGATATTTGGCATGCATGTGTATCTCATGGAGCTGCACATTTTGAGTGGTGAAAGGTCAAGGTCAAGGTCATCCTTCACAAGGTCAAGGTCATCCTTCAAGGTCAAACATCATATAGGAGGACATTGTGTTTCACAAACACATCTTGTTTCCCTTAATAACCTTTTTTTTTACGATGGCATTGTGTGTGGAGGTAGCTAATTACATCCTGACCCAGCTTAGCATTCTTCAATAACCTAATAATATACAAATAAATAAATGAGTAAAACTTTTAAATACTATGTTGTTTTTTTTGCATTCCCATGTCGCTTGTTACTGTTTCGTTTTATTGTGTTATAACTGTTCACATTATATTATTCAATGTGTTATGACTGTATGTGTGATTGTGTATATGTCAGGATTTCTTCCACGAAGGAGAGTATATCATCCGAGAAGGAGCCACTGGGGACACATTCTTCATTCTCAACAAAGGCGAGGTAGGCTATTAGCTGTCCAGTGCAAAAAAGTAGGGGAAAACAGGGCTTAATGCATGTGTGTTTAAGTATATTTCTGCTTTCATTGAATTTTCCATTTAACTGAAGGCTGTTCTAAACGAAAATCCTGTAGGCAGAAAGTGTCCCTAATCTGGGACAACCCTTTATGCATATTCATTAAACCCCCTTTTCTCAGGCATGTCTCATTTGCGTCTATAGGCATTTCATGCCATAGGAGGCAACATACAGTTGGCAGTTAAAAAGCACAAACTAATAATTCAAACGCTGGTGAAGTTTGCACCAGATTTGCTCTGATTCTCAGAGTTATATAGGCGGTCCGTATTACATTTCTGTGCTGTCAATTAATTGTAGCAATTTAAGAATTATGGTTTGTTGGGCCATTATTGCTAATTGCGATGTCCATGTTGATGATATATAGGGCAGCTGAGTATGTGTTCTCGTATATTGATCAGATCTTTGAATGTCAGTCTTACAATGAATTAGGAATTATCTCTAGTGGTTACAGGTTTATGAAGTTTGTTGATGTATTACTGCAGATTTAAGGTGTAAACATGTAGAATTAATTGTATGATAATTAACAAAATTCCTGATTTAGAGAAGAATGAAAGAAACTAAATGTTCTTGATCATATTTGGTAAACATTTGCTCTTAAATCTCAGGAGGACATTGATTAATCACTGTAAGTATTTGTCAGCTCTTTATACACATTCACTCACATGTAATGAAAATGAAGTAGAAATCAACATTGGAGATAAGAAAATGACAGGAGATTATTTCCATATCATATTATGCACTAAACTATCTACCCATATACACTAAACTATCTACCCCACTGAATGAACATGTATTTACAGTATAAGATATACTGTGCCACACCAAAGGCATGTTGATTATTACAATTTTTTACCAAGCCTCGATTATAGTTCTATATTTAATTATGCCCCCCTTCGAAGAAGAGAGGGTATATTGTTTTGCTCATGTCGGTCTGTCCATCCGTCGGTATGTATGTCTGTGTACCAGATGGTTTCCGGATGATAACTCAAGGACGCTTAGGCCTAGGATCATGAAACTTCATAGGTACATTGATCATGGCTCGCAGATGACCCCTATTGATTTTGAGGTCAAAGGTCAAGGTCACGGTGACCCGAAATAGTAAAATGGTTTCCGGATGATAACTCAAGAACGCTTATGCCTAGGATCATGAAACTTGATAGGTAGATTGATCATGACTCGCAGATGACTCCTATTGATTTTCAGGTCACTATGTCAAAGGTCAAGATCACGGTGACCCGAAATAGTAAAATGGTTTCCGAATGATAACTCAAGAACACTTATGCCTAGGATCATGAAACTTCATAGGTAGATTGATCATGACTGGCAGATGACTCCTATTGATTTTCAGGTCGCCCTGTTATGAAATAGCTTTCTATTGGCTTTCAATAGATAAAAGTTGTGTGTTCGTTTTGTATTGATTTTACGATCCACACATAACACAAATGCTTGAATACTATTATGACATTTTTTACATTTATTTACTTTGATTTTTCGAAATTGAAACATTATTACTCTAAGTTGTTGCTGTCTGTTTTCAAGGTCAAGGTCACTCAAACTATTGCTGGCTTTGATGATCCTCAAGAAGTGCGCAAGCTCAATCGGGGAGACTACTTTGGTGAAAAGTCATTGCTGAGGTAAGAATAGTTGTGATTTCTAGGGGAGGCCACTTTGTTGAAAAGTAGTAGCTAGGGTAAGAATAGTTGTGATTTCCAGGGGAGACTACTTTGGTGAAAAGACATTGCTGAGGTAAAAATAGTTGTGATTTCTAGGGGCCTACTACTTTGGTGAAAGTTGTAGCTAGGGTAAGAATAGTTGTGATATCCAGGGGAGACTACTTGAGTGAAAAGTGGTTGCTGAGGTTAGAAAAGTCGTAGCAAGGGTAAGAATAGTTGTGATAACAAGGGGAGACGACTTTGGTGAAAAGTGGTTGCTGAGGTTAGTATAGTTGTGATATCCAGGGGAGACGATTTTGGTGAAAAGTTGTTGCTGAGATAAGAATAGCTGTGATTTCTAGGAGAGGCAACTTTAATAAAAAATTGTTGCAGAGGTAAGGATAGTTGTGATTTCTAGGGAAGACTACTTTGGTGAAAAGTCATTGTGCGGTAAGAATAGTTGTGATTTCTAGTGCAGGATACTTTGGTGGAAAGTTGCAGCTGAGGTAAGAATAGTTGTGATATCTAGGGGAGACAACTTTGGTGAAAAGACGTTGCTGAGTAAGAATAGTTGTGATTTCCAGGGGAGACTACCTTGGTGAAAAGTCTTTGCTGAGTTAAAAATAGTTGTGATATCCAGGGGAGACTACCTTGGTGAAAAGTCGTTGCTGAGTTAAGAATAGTTGTGATATCCAGGGGAGACTACCTAGGTGAAAAGTGGTTGCTGAGGTAAGAATAGTTGTGATTTCCAGGGGAGACTACTTTGGTGAAAAGTCGTTGCTGAGGTAAAAATAGTTGTGATTTCCAGGGGAGGCTACTTTGGTGAAAAGTTGTAGCTAGGGTTAGAATAGTTGTGATTTCTAGGGGAGATGACTCTGGTAGAGAGTTGTTGCTAAGGTTAGAAAAGTTGTGATTTCCAAGGAAGACTTTTTTGGTGAAACCCTATACACATTCAACTGTTTGTAATAAATACTTTTAAACAAAAGTTATTTTATTTATGCTCATTAATTTGCAACCTTTTTTTTCAGATATAGAAACATTTGTTTTGAAGTGACTTAAACGGTGATTCTTGTATATGCCTGTTGTTTGTAACAGCATTTTGCATGTTTAACAAAACACTTGCTGTTTGTTTAATCACGGCAGCTACAATTTGTAGTATACCGGTAATTATCTGATGGGAAAATTTGCTCTCAAATATTTTCTTGATTATAATTTTGTTTTTTATTTCAGTGAAGACAGAAGGACTGCTAATGTGATTGCGCTGCCTCCTGGGGTGGAATGCCTCACTGTGGATAGGAAGTATGTGATTTTGCAATTAACTTTTAGGTGACCTTAGCAGTAAATTGCAGTGTAAACTTAAATTTGTGTTTACCACGCTAGAAGCCATAATTTTCATCACATCTGCTAAAACTTGGTCAGAATGTTAACTCTTTCAGTGCGGGGACCGAATTTTGAAGGCCTTTGCAAACAGTTTGGATCCAGATGAGACGCCACAGAACGTGGCGTCTCGTCTGGATCCAAACTGTTTGCTATTCGGATAGTATTCTTTGAAAAAAAATGAAGAAAATGCTTTTTTTAGAAATTGAGCAGACAACATTTTAGCAGACAACAAATTTCCCAGCATGCAAAGGGTTAATCATGATAGCATCAAGGCCAGTTTGAATCTTGAGTCATATGAGTCTGAAAGAAGGGCATCTGGTCAAATCCTAGAAAACCCTTGTAACCATCCTTGAAGCCACATTTATGAGTCAATCATGATCAAACTTGGTCAGAATTTTTACCATGACAATATCTAGGCCAAGTTTGAATCTGGGTCTGATGCGATCTAAAACAATGTCATGAGATGAAATAGTAGAAGAACCTAGGTGTCATCTAAAAGTCTTATATATGACTCAATCTTGATTGATACATGGTCCAAAGGTTTGTTTTGAAAAAATTAAGGCCATGTTTGAATATGGGTCAATGATTATATAGAAGCCAGGTCACTATATCGAGTCAATTTGTGTACCTTTTACTCATGTTCGTGCTTTATGGCCATCTCAGCCCTTTTGTTTTTCTATTCATCTGGAAACAATGGGAAAGTGAATTTGTTAGTTTCATTTACTAGTAAACTTTGGGTCTGATATAATTTCTAAGGCTTAGGCAATAATCTTTGGGGCCCATGGATATTTCATTTATATATCATGTCAATTAGTTGATGAACTGATATTTACATAAAGGAATTTAAGAGCAGAATGAAATTTAGATGAAACCAAATTTATTTGCATATGAAAGGTTTTACTTTTTGATACTCCCATGATGCTATGCTAGTGAAATATTTCAAGATATTTGTGATAATGCATAGAATAACACATAGTCTGAAGTGATGTATTAATCATTCCATTTTTGGTAAGTTGCGACAAAATGTCTGACAGATCCAGTTGTCTTGAATACATTGATAAATGAAATGTAGAACTAAGGTTAAGTCTGTATGCATAATTCTTCTGTATTCAATTCAAGAAACATTTCTGCTATGTTCTTCTCCATCTTTTATTTGTCTCCATACAGTGATACCTTTATTGTCTGAAAGAATAATTGCTGATACTTGATCAGCCAAGAGCTAGATCAGTGTGGAAAGAATTCGTTTTCCCAGAAGAATCTTCCTTGTAGACAGACATCATGCATTGTGTACAAACATTGCAAGACATAATTCCTTGACTGTTTAATTATTCATATAGAACAATGCTATGTCTGGAAAATGCTATTGGTTTATTGTTTTCAATTATCATATATTGCCTTTGTAATATACTGATCAGTATTATATTCCTCTAAGGCAAGATACCCCATCAAATTAAATCAAATGTCAATGAAATCATGTGTATTAATGTGCTTTTTTCCAGAATTACATTTGGTACTTGAACAATTCAAAATTGTAGAAATGTAAAAGCTTAAGCCTATCCTGTTAAACAGATTAAACTTGTTTGTTTGTGTTGCAATAACACATGACAATGGTACTTTATTAAAAATGTTTTATTGATGAAGGTCATAGGTATTTTTAACATAGAAAAGTATTTCTCCACAATGAGTGATATAAGGATGTTTCATACTCACTCATATGTTTCTAAATAATATAAAGAAGTGAAACTCCAGCTGCTGCAGCAGTATTGCATTCTTTTTATAAACAATTTTGTGGTCCTTTATTTAAGACAAGTGACCAATCGCCAAAACAGTATGGCGCAATACACAATAACTTACTTATGTAACCGGACCAGGGGGAAATCTATGCCCTTGTTATTAATGGCATAACATAACTCGCTTTCTGCGTTTACTCTTTTATTCATTTATAGTTCACATAATTTTCAACAAATTCCATCTTCTTATATTGCATTCTTAAGCATTCCTTCTTAACTCTATTACATTCTTATCAGATCTTATTTAACAAATTCCATCCTCCTATTTCCAACTGTCTCTCTCTAACTTGTAACTCACTTTCTAACTTTTTCTTACTGACCTCTACTTCCTTCCTTCATAAAACCAACTTGTCACTCTATTGAAACCCTTTCATCCCTAGAACCAAGTCACACCCACACATCTCACTGACCAATCATATCTCTCATTCATCCATGATCATACAGATCCTTAATGCCAAGTCACACCCACACATCTCACTGACCAATCATATCTATCTCTCATCCAACATACAGTACCTTACTTCCTTACTTATATAAGACTGTAATTAATTAGCACCTAGTCTAAGAATCTTTAGTCACAGTCATTATTTATAGCTTGAGCTGATAAGCATACATTCAGCATACAGTCTGCATATTGAGTGTGAATTTAACATGAGAAGACTTCCAAGACTGTAACTAACACAATGTAATCAATATCAAGTTAAACATGTGGTTCCAAGCAACCTTCTACTGCAATTCAGTAGACAAAGAAATCATATTCAAACATATTCACAGAAATCAATTCAATATCTTTAAAACTGTAACTATTGTATTGTATGAATTTATAATGTACTCAATCAAAAATGAAATAATAATATAATAATATTTGTAACTCTGAGACACATCCTCACTCTCCCAAACAATTTGCTCCGCAAATTAACAAAGCAAAGCTATATGAAAATCACAATTATTCAAAGTAAATTACATAAACAAATAAAGTCATTGTTTATAATATACAAACATACTCACAGAAGTTATTTCTTGAATTTCAAAGTTCATCAATAGGCAAAGTCATACATTAAAATTGAACATTCTTTAGTACATATGTTTATAACAACAAATCAATAATCATTCATATGTCTGTCAAATTAATGTCATTAAAATCATACAACAAAGAACAAATATTCAAACATATTTGTCACTTCATATGAGCATTTTTCACTTTTCACTTTTACACAGTTTGTAAGTACAACCACCCTATTGGTTGCAAGCATAATAGTGCCTTTTTTTTTAAATAGTCATGATAAAACATGATTTTCTAAATGGATTGAGACAATATATTATATTTTAAACGATGTCCATATAGCAAGGCCACACACATTCTTGTATTAAAGACTTTCCCAGTTTGAACTCAATACATTCATCATTACAGTACCCTTATTAATTCTGTAACCATCTATAGGTTTACCTTAATTAAGAATTATGATATGCCATAATAGTCATATTGTAATTAAGACCTACATCATCACATTTCTCCATTGCGCCTATATATATGTCTACCTACATACATCATGAAAATGCGCCTTCATTAAGTCGGTGATCACCCTTTGTACACCTTGATCATATATACCTTGTATATATCTTCTAACCTTATAGATATCAATGGTTAACAGAACACCATATTACACAAGTAACTTAAATAATATTGTTGAAAATATAAAAGTTAAGCATTAGTTTACTTATAAAACTAGTACCATATTTCCCATTCTCCCCAAAAATAACCAAATCATTACCGCGGTTGAATTTTGAATTTACGCACAGTACATAGTAATATAATAATAAAACTTAACTTAGACATTAAACACAACATTACAGGTTAATTGCTATGGTAAGGTAGCTTACATGGTAAGTAACTGGCTTTTGAATTGTCTTTCTACTTCAAGTGCCTACTTCATTGGAGAAGTGTTCACCCCAGTACATTTCTTATATTGACATCAGTTAAAATTGTAAAAACATGCTACATTGAATATGTGTACATTATTTTAACTGATTTTACTTTATAATTGCAACACCTAAAGGAGGTTCACAATTCAATAACACTCTGACAGCATCTCAATTGCGGTTTTTGTAGTAAAATTATGGATTGTCAATCAACGTTTAAACAACTTTAAACCGTATCCACACAAAAAGACTTAACAAATGTAATTTCATTTCACACAAAAAATCTTTGTATATACATGTAGTAGGTAAATTAAACTTTTTAGAATAACAATTTATGTAAACATTTAATTTTTGATTTTGTTTGGTAACTTAAAATGACTTTCTATAAACAAATAAAATTGGTATAAAACTGATAAACCATAAGTCTCTGATCCTAGCTCTCTGTTCTGAAACCTTTCGGGTTATTGGACTGCCAGCACCATAAGTCTTCACACATCTTTGCAAGATCAAGGTTTGCCTTCCATCCAAGCTCCTTCTCAGCCAAAGAGGCATCAGCGTAACACGAAGCTATATCACCTTCACGACGACCGGCTATCTGGTAAGGCACACGTTTTCCAGAAGCAGTTTCAAAGGCTTTGGCCATGCCAATCTCAGAAAAACCTTTCCCTGTTCCCAAGTTTAACACCTTGCAGCCACAGTCCTTCTCGATGTACTTCAAGGCAGCCACATGTCCCTGAGCCAGGTCCACTACATGGATGTAATCAAGCACCTCTGTTTCATCAGGTGTATCATAGTTGTCTCCATACACTGTGAGCTCCTTAAGCCTTCCTACGGCCACATGTGATACGTAGGGTATCAGGTCACTGGGGATTCCTTGAGGGTCTTCCCCTAACTTGCCAGTCACGTGGGCCCCCACTGGGTTGAAGTAGCGCAGCAGCACAACATTCCATTGCTTTTCTGAAGTGCAATTATCTTTGAGGATTTCCTCAATGAAGTACTTGGTCTTGCAATAGGTGTTGATGCAGCCCCCTGCAGGGTTTTTCTCATCTATGGGCAGGTAACTGGGTGAGCCGTACACAGCTGCAGAACTGAAGAAGATAATGTTGTACACACCGAACTCCTTCATCACCTCAAGAAGACTGATTGTTCCGCCTATATTTGTCTTGTAATAGAGAAGAGGTTTGTTACAGGACTCCTCTACTGTCTTCAGGCCAGCAAATTGCATCACACAGAGGATCTTGTGCTTTTTGAATAGATCCCTGAGGGCATCCTTGTCCAACATGTCGATACTGAATGTGGGCACCTGCTTGCCTGTGATTTCATTCAACCGCCTCATGCGCTCCATACTTGCTTTTGGGAGATTGTCCATGACAACCACATCATAACCAGCCTTTATGAGTTCCACAACCGTGTTGGTCCCAACATACCCTGATTCTCCACCATTATGTAACCGGACCAGGGGGAAATCTATGCCCTACTTATTAATGGCTTAACATAACTCGCTTTCTGCGTTTACTCTTTTATTCATTTATATTTCACATAATTTTCAACAAATTCCATCTTCTTATATTGCATTCTTAAGCATTCCTTCTTAACTCTATTACATTCTTATCAGATCTTATTTAACAAATTCCATCCTCCTATTTCCAACTGTCTCTCTCTAACTTGTAACTCACTTTCTAACTTTTTCTTACTGACCTCTACTTCCTTCCTTCATAAAACCAACTTGTCACTCTATTGAAACCCTTTCATCCCTAGAACCAAGTCACACCCACACATCTCACTAACCAATCATATCTCTCATTCATCCATGATCATACAGATCCTTAATGCCAAGTCACACCCACACATCTCACTGACCAATCATATCTATCTCTCATCCAACATACAGTACCTTACTTCCTTACTTCTATAAGACTGTAATTAATTAGCACCTTGTCTAAGAATCTTTAGTCACAGTCCTTATTGATAGCTAGAGCTGATAAGCATACATTCAGCATACAGTCTGCATATTGAGTGTGAATTTAACATGAGAAGACTTCCAAGACTGTAACTAACACAATGTAATCAATATCAAGTTAAACATGTGGTTCCAAGCAACCTTCTACTGCAATTCAGTAGACAAAGAAATCATATTCAAACATATTCACAGAAATCAATTCAATATCTTTAAAACTGTAACTATTGTATTGTATGAATTTATAATGTACTCAATTAAAAATCAAATAATAATATAATAATATTTGTAACTCTGTGACACACACATAATATAATTAAGCTGGGTTTACTGCCTTGAAACAGTCAATGCAAAGCACTCAGGGTTTAAACCGGTTTTAAATTCTAAAATTCTCTACAAAGTATTTAAATAATTTATAATAAACATGCTTACGTATTTTACATGATGTTATTGATGATTTCAGTTCCTTCAATAAGCTCATTGGGACACTCAGTGAGCTGCGGGAGAAGGATTATGGGGATGCTGAACGTGGAGTCCAGAGGTAGGAGGCGTTTGATTGGTTTAATGCATGTGCGTAATGAGTCGTCCCAGATTAGCTTGTGCAGTCCACAAAGGCTCATCGGGGATGAAACTTGCCACTTTTATGGTATTGTTCATTTACAGACAGTTTTTTCTAAATGAATATCGAGATTCGGTGGAAAATATATCCCTGATAAGCATATGGGGAATTCACATTCATTAAGCCCAGTTTTCTCAGAACGAGGCACTTATTAAATATGCTTAAAATGAAGCGAGTTTTTGGAAGCTTTAAAAAAATATTTTATATGGAATATTTGCAAAATCCAAAGCTACATTATTTTTTAATTTAATACTTTATGAACTTGTGATTGTAAAGTGCACCCACCATGATACTGGCAGAGTTGAGTATGAAAAGATAGCTGGTGCATGTATATATTTGAAAATAGTATACTATGCTATTGAATACCTTATCATACTTTTTATTTTATCAATTATTTGTATCTTTTATTTTTGTCTTTTTTTCTGCAGTAATTAATACTGAAGATGTTTTATTGATTGTTTGCTATTATGGCAGGAAGACAGACAGGTGACATGCCAGTTAACAGCTTTACTGTATATAATAAAACAATTATATTTTCACACATTGAAGAGTTCTCAATAAACTATTTATTGAACATTTTACAAGTTTATTGTGAAGATGATTGTCACACCTTTTGTTGTCTTATTTTAGCACTTAATTGGAAATGCTTTTTATCAAAAACATAATCAGCAACTTCTGAAAACTATAAAACATCCAAGTAAGCCCTGGTCAGTGGAATCATACAGACCTAGTCTTTGTGATAACATCATAGCAATGTTTTTTATATTTTGGATGGTTTCAGTTTCATTTAAAAAGTTTTAAAAGAACATTTTAACATTCTGTCCGTATAAATTATAATAGTTTTGAAAGTTTTGATTGTATTATTTTACTTGAAAATGATTTATTGGATTTGTGCATTAATTTTGCGTGTACTAACAGATCAAGTAACAACACTCAGAAAATTGTAGGTTATTTTTTAAAACATTAATTGTTTTGTGTAAAATTAAGGATAAGATATGCTATTGTGAACCTTTTATTGAATCAGGAAAAAGGTTTAAAAATAATTTTCTTATAATTATTTATTAATAAGTTTGTTTTTTTGTTTAAAAAGAATTAAAATAGAAGCATACAAAACTTTTTTACACATATAAAATGCTTTTAAAATGAGTTTGCTTATTAACTTATGTAAGTTCATATCAGTATTGCACCTTTTAAGCATTTATTACATTTCTTGTTGTTGTAGAACAAGTACGGGTGCGCCTGCTGATGGCATGGTATCGCCAACTGTGGAGCGTATCGACCCAGAATACCAGTTCATACGTCTTGAAGACATGGAGATTGTTGCCACTCTTGGAATGGGAGGCTTTGGCAGGGTAGAACTGGTAAGGTTTTATTATAAATAATGCTGGGCCTTGCTCTGGGAAAACTGGGCTTAATGCATGTGTGTAAAGTATGTTCTTAACCCTTTCAGTGCTGGAATCGAATTTTGAAGGCCTTTGCAAACAGTTTGGATCCAGATGAGACGCCACAGAACGTTGCGTCTCATCAGGATCCAAACTGTTGGCTATTCTGATAGTATTCTTTGAAAAAAATCGAAGAAAATGCTAATTAAAAAAAATCAGCAGACAACATTTTAGCAGACGACAAATTTCCCAGCATTCAAAGGGTTAAATAAGCTTGTGCAGTTTGCATAAGCAAGGCTATTCTATAACACTGTACGAACATGCATTAAGCCCTATTTTCCCAGAGTGCAGGACAATTATATCATTCTTTAAAATCCATGTAAGCATATCAGCATATGTACAATGAAGGCTGAAAGGCCCATCTGACTTTGGGTTATCAATTTATTTGGATCAGAGATTAATGGCTTTCAATGTTCTACATTTAAGTTTATTTATGTTTGTTCCTTTTCAGCGTGATTATACTATTATAAATATGTCGAAGTCAATATGCTGAAAACTGATGACAGTGTGTGGATGCTTAAAAAGTACATGTGTATACAGATCACTTACATTTTTATAAGTTATTAAAACTACAAGTTAAAATACCAGTTTAGTTATTAGAAAAATGAGACTATTGGCAAATAGTTTATGGTAAGATTAGATTCTCTCTGATATTGGCAAAATCAAGTCTTTGCTGAGATAAACCAGCCCAAGGTTGACAGCTGAGTGATTCCGTTCTGATTTTACAGGCTTCTCATGTTAGATGTCAGATTACACTGATGAGTTATAGCAGATCTTAGCAAAGAATGGGAATTATGGTCAGCATTTTACATTATGTGGATGAAAGATAGCAAAAGCATCATACTTTCTTCTTATTTTCTTATTGTATGATGGCTTTTTTCAAGGATATTTATTTCATTGATATCCTCAACAGCTCAATAAGCTAAGGTATTACAGTGGGGACTGACTTGGTATTTTAGGCTTTGATTCATATGAGATGGTCTTCGTTACTGATTGTTTCAAATGAACTTCCAGTAAACATAGGGTCTTACCATTTCTGTCCACAATTCTTGAGAAATCTAAGTTCATAAGGCAAAAAGACTATTTTTCTTAGCATAGGATCATTGACTTATTTAAGAGATTAAGAGACTGTGGCAGTTTGACTGCCCCTCACAATCAGTTGCTACAAGTAGGCAGTCACTTTGAAAGTGTTTTGCACTGCCAGGATTTCACATTAATACAATATTCCATTCACCATGACAACTACAAAACAGAAAGCTTACAAAGCATCATCATTTTAGTATTGATCTTTGCACAGTTATTGTCTATAAGCAATTACAACCCACACATCAGTGTCAGCAAATCATGTCTGAATTTCCACATGCAAAAATGGAAATTGTTTTTATTTCTCCTCTTCCTAATTGTTTGGCCTCTGTGTCCAGACAAAAGTCACGGATTTGATTACATTAGAAATGCTACCGTAATTTCACCTAGTGACCTTTTCTGTAAGGTGATCAAAGGGAGAAATTCATAATGCTTTTAGTGCAGTCAAAAAGCTTTTCTCAGTAGTTGTGCAATTTACCTTCAATTATATAGCTGTGCTCTATCAGCCAACATGAACCGCAAATTACCTTCCTGTGCTTAATTAATGCAGGATCTTGAAGTTGGTTAGGTTGCTGGAAAAGTCGGCATAATTAAATGGTTATTGGTTTACACAAAGATTTAGAAATATAGATTTGAATATACTTTATGATATCTTTATATATTATGTCATTTTTGTTAAATGAATGTGGAAATGTATATTTGTATTGCCAGATGGCATTTTTTTCTCTGGAGGCTTGGCATTACTCATATTTATTCCCATTTTCATGACCTGCATTTGAATATTAGTCTGTCATGGTGTGATGTAGGCACAATTTTGTGCTCAGTCATGCAAACACATTACTGCAAAAATGCTTAAACGTTTTTTGTGAGCTGTATGTCTAGAATCCGTTAAGAGTGTTGTTGCAATGAAGCCCCGGTGATATTTGCTTAGATTTGGGTAGACATGCCCAGGGATTATTCCTTGCCACTTAGGGAAAGGTTATTTCCATAAGGAACGTCATAGCGTCAATCCCAGCGTGAATGTTGCCTTCAGCTGAAGAGTAAAGGCATAATTAGTATTGATTGAAAGATCAAACAAGATTGCTCCATTCATGGTCAACGATTTATGATTTCCCAAGATGATGATTGCAATCAAATCCATGCAGTTATTTCTTTTATATAAACAAAGAGAAATTATTTTAAAATGATTTTCTTCTTCAGTTACTCAGCACTTTTGAGCGATCCATAAGATCCAATGATTTATATTGTTATTGATCTTGGTCTTGTACCGATTTCAGCTCTTTCTGCCGTATGATTGTAATGGATTCTTCCATGGTTTTGTGTGATAATGACAAGTTATGTGGTGATTGGTCATTATATTATTTCTATGCCCATTCTCCCCCTACCTCCAATGCAAGTTACATGCAGTTGTGAGTTACTTGCATAAGTATGTGTGTACTTGTTCTAATGTTAATGTATTGTAGTGTAGAGGTTTGTAATACAAATGTATATAAGTCAGATGACATAATAACAACACAAGTGTGAGGTTATATATTTTATAGCATTCTAATGAAGCTTAACTCTACAACTACTAATTATCATGTTACCCCAAGCAATACATGTACATACAAGAGACTGAATGTGCGGGCTGTCTGCATCTATGTTATGAGTAACCCTTGGGTATTTAAATAAGCTAATAGCCTGTATCTATGTATCTGGATCATGGAACAGTACTGTTAAACCAGCTTACTAAGGAAATGAGTGGATTAAATAACACAGTTATATGACTAAAAGTTATGTTAAAAATGACAAAAAATCCAACCAAAAAGCTAAGAAATAAAATTGTACTGGATTGGGTCACATTGTATTCACAGGTGCAGCTGGCAGCGGACCGTGGCAAGACATTTGCACTGAAGTGCCTCAAGAAGAAACACATTGTGGAGACGAGACAGCAGGAACACATCTACTCGGAGAAGAAGATCATGATGGAATGCCATTCTCCATTCATCACCAGGTCAGATCTCGGATACTTATGCCATAACTAACAGATTTAATTAATTGGAACCTCATTCTGGGAAAACAGGGCTTAATGCATAAGCCTTAAGTGTTGTCCCAGATTAGCCTGCACAGACCTCACAGGCTTATCAGGGATGACACTGTCCAACACCACTGGTTTCTAATTTGAAAGAGACTTCCTTTAAACCAAACATTCCATTAATACAGATGGAGTAATCCCTGATTAGCCTGTGTGGACTGCACAGGCTATTAAAACTAGGATGACACTACGCACATGCATTAAGTGCAGTTTTCCCAGAACATCAATCTTGAAGCAGTTCGAAAAAGTTTCCGTTTGGTTGAAAAACATGGCCGCAAGGGGGCGGGGCATTTTTCTGTATAAGTCTATAGTTAATCTTTGTAAATACTATAGAGGCCACATTTATTGTCCAATCATCATGAAACTTGGTCAGAACATTTGTCCCAATGATATCTTGAATGAATTTAAAAATGGTTCTGGTTGGTTGAAAAACATAGCCACCAGGGGGCAGGCATTTTTCGTTATATGGCTATAATCAATCCTTGTTAACACTCTACATTCAACATTTATTTCTCGATCTTCATGAAACTTGGTGAGAAGATTTGGCCCGATGATATTGTGGACGAGACATGGCCACAAGGTTGGGGGGTTCATTTTTCCTTTTATGGCTTTAGTAAAAATTGTCAACACTGTAAAAGTCACATTTATTGTCCAATCTTTATGAGACTTAGTCAGAATATTTGTTTGAATAATATCTTGTATGACTTTTAAAATGGTTCCGTTTGGTTGAAAAACGTGGCCGCCAGAGGGCGGGGAAGTTTTCTTTATATGGCTATAGTAAAACCTTGTTAGCACTCTAAATTTTACTTTTGTAGTTCACTCTTTATGAAACTTGATCAGAACATTTGTTCTAATGATATCTTGGGATGCACAGAACAGGTTAGTTCCTTTTCATCTCAGGTTAGCGACCTTGGACCCTTTAGGCCCTCTTGTTTCTTTAAACACACCTTGTCCTTTTCAATTCAAAATGGGTGACCATTTTTTTTTTAACATTACTAAATAAATTTGAAAGTGAAAAGTCTTGATGAATCCACCACAAGTGTACAAATGGTATCTTCCTCCCTTGCGATCTCATTCATTAGTGCAATATCAGAGTCTTGAGTACATGTATAAGAAGGCTGTTGTTTTATAATGCTTACTTCAATACCACTTCATAGGATTACTTAAGTATTGCCATGGTTTCTGAGTACCTCACTGTTATTTCATTGACTATGGTTCTCAGGTTTTATAAACTTGATACAGTTTTAATCAAGAATGCAGGACGGAGATGGAAATTAGCAATTTTTTCTGAACATAAAGATATAGGTCTGGGCAAGTAAATTTCAAAAGTTGTTAGTTGGTCTGGTAAACTAGCTTTTTAGGAAAGCTTGAGTCAGTTCTCCCGCAGTTTATAAGTTTATTTAAAAAAACACACACACACAAAGATAGTTAAATATGGGTATTATATTATAGTTATGTGTACTTGGCTCTGGACTACTTACTCTATGAGCAGATTACCAAATTACTAGAGATAGTTGCCTGTCTTAGCATTCTTATGTTATGTGTATCCCTGAAAGGTTATTGTTGTTGTTCAGGTTGTTCAAGACCTTCAAGGACCGCAAGTTTGTGTACATGATGTTGGAGGTGTGCCTGGGGGGTGAGGTGTGGACAATTCTCCGAGACCATGGCTGCTTCGACGAGACCACCTCGCGATTTGTGGTTGCCTGTGTTCTAGAGGCATTCCAGTACCTTCATTCTAAGGGCATCATTTACAGAGATCTGAAACCAGAGAATCTGCTTCTTGATAATAAGGGATATATTAAACTGGTATGTGGTGAATGAATTCTCCTAACCCTTGCCCAATCCTTATCATTTGATTTTTTGTTTAATTTTAAATCACTTTTAACAGCTGTTGTTTTATTTTCGTTGCCCTATTTGAATAAAGACAACTATAAATTTATATTTATTATATACGTTTCAGTGGTTTATTTTGATATCAGTGAATACACAAATTGCTAAGTCACTGAGTCAAACAAGGGAAAAACAGTGACAATTGTCACTGTTTTACAGTAATTTCTTGTCCATGTTCGTGACACTAATGCAATAAATTATATGGAGCCGTAAGGTGCCTTCAAGTTGCTTTAAATTTGTGAAACTACATCATAATATTCACATCATGGTGTAATGATTCTCAGAGAAATATCCTTTTTTCATTCATCTACACAGGACAAGCTTTAGGGTATTTGTATAAAAAAGGTTAACCATTTACCACACGATATTCCAGTACACTTTTTGAGGAAACACTAGAAACCAGATAGTGAAACTTGTGGTAACATCTTTTGTAGGTTGACTTTGGTTTTGCCAAGAAGATTGGTTTTGGCCGCAAGACTTGGACGTTCTGTGGTACACCAGAGTATGTGGCCCCAGAGATTATTCTGAACAAAGGTCACGACTACGCGGCGGACTACTGGTCTCTAGGAATACTCATGTTTGAATTGCTCACTGGGAGGTAGGTGAAGCTAAGGGTGCAATCACCACTAGAGTGAAACTATCATTAAATGTGTTCTGAGAAAACTGGGCATAATGCATGTGCGTAAAGTGTCATCCCAGATTAACCTGCGTAACCCGCATAGGCTAATCAGGGACGACACTTTCCGCTTTTATGACATTTTTCGTTTAAATGAAGTCTCTTCTTAGCAAAAATTCAATTTAGTCAAAAAGTGTCGTCCCTGATTAGCCTGTGCGGACTGCACAGGCTAATCTGGGACGACACTTTACGCACATGCATTCAGACCAGTTTTCTCAGAACAGGACCCATATGCATAAAATGTCCACAAGGATCAGTCTGTGCAGTTGGCACATGCTTTATCGGGAAGAAACTTTAAAGGTGAATGGTGTTTATGTATGATGTCTCATCTGAACATGAGTCCACTGAGTGAGGAATGTACTGTCCTGGAATTGCATGTGCAGACAAGATGATCTGGGTCAGCACTATACACACATGTCTTAGGTCCTCCAATGGCGTCGGTAAAGATGACTAAGAGTGGAATTTGTTAACCCTTTGCATGCTGGGAAATTGTCGTCTGCTAAAATGTTGTCTGCTGAATTTCTAAAATTAGCATTTTCTTAGATTTTTTTCAAAGAATACTATCAGAATAGCAAACAGTTTGAATCCAGATGAGACGCCACGTTCTGTGGCGTCTCATCTGGATCCAAACTGTTTGCAAAGGCCTTCAAAATTTGGTTCCAGCACTGAAAGAGTTAAGAGATTACTTGATGCATCCAGCCTGCGTTGCTTTGCAGAGGTCTTCAAAGCTGTAAAGATGGATATATTTACAATAGATTGTAAAATACCTTCCTCAGCTGCCTTTCTGCAGCATATTATGCTTGTTGCATGGACATGTAGGGGTACTTTTGATTTTATTGACTGCATTGCCTGATTCAGTGCAGGTTTTAGGTTTCATTATGCAAAATTGAATGTGTAATCAATAGAACTGTTTTATTATTAACTACCCCATGTAAAGAGAAAATGAAAATGCAATTTATCTTGAATAAATTGTGGAAAATAATGCAACATCACCATGTTTTATTGAATTTCCTGTCATTTCCTGCTCAGACATTTTCTAATTTCCTCTCTTAAGGAATAACTTCACTTTGAAAGTTTCAGTTCTAGCCTCAGTAGCCTGGTAATTGTTGTCAACGCAAAAGGAGATTAGTGTGAATATTTAACTGTATTTACAACTCTGCATGTTATAATCAATAGCTAATAACAGTTTAACAAAAAGTTTAACAATGCTGACGCTGATATATCATTGAAGAATTAATAGTAACTTCCTAATACCGGTAAATCCTTGTAAAATTGATATTATTAAGAGGTACATAGCAGTCAGACCTTGACATAATCTTTATAATCCATATGTCAAGTAATGAAGTCTAATGCCATTAAATTCCACATTGTTTTACCAAACATTTTATAAGCTGCGGTCTGTGAAAATGGACTTTACTGCATGTGCGTAAAGTGTCATTTCAGATTAACATGTGCAGTCTGCACAAGCTAGTCAGGGAAGACACTTTCTGTCTAAACTTGATTTTTGCTTAGAAGAGACATTTTTTTTTAAACAAAACATATCACAAATAAAGTGTCGTCCCTGATAAGCCTGTGTTGATTGCAGAGGCTAATCTGGGACGAAACTTTACACACATGCATTTAACCCCCTTTAAACAGAGGACGACTCATTTACTTTTCCTAAACTTTCAGTGAAACTTTATATACTATGTATATTTTAACCCTTTGCATGCTGGGAAATTTGTCGCCTGCTAAAATGTCTTCGGCTGAATTTCTAAAATTAGCATTTTCTTCGATTTTTTTTCAAAGAATACTATCAGAATAGCAAACAGTTTGGATCCTGATGAGACGCCACGTTCTGTGGCGTCTCATCTGGATCCAAACTGTTTGCAAAGGCCTTCAAAATTTGGTTCCCACACTGAAAGGGTTAATTCTACTACAGACTATCCTGTGTCTGCTAAAAGCGTCACCAATGACAACTTGACATAATGTACAAATAAATATTTAGTTGCTGGTTTATAAAAATAAGAAGTACGTGTTTATGAAACATATGATACAGACTAATTAGAGTATTATCTTATTTTTGAAAAATGGCTTGCCATATTAACGGTCACTATGCTCCTTTAATAGCTTATTATTGTGCATAACAAACATATAAACAAACACATATTACTAGAACTTCAGAATGTGGAGAATGTTTTTATTAGATCTGGAGTACATAAACTGCAGGTGATAATAAAGTTGCAAGAAAGATACGAGGGAACTATCACAACCGTTTTTTAAATAGAACTATGTGCATCATTTCCATTGTTAAAAGTATTGAATAGTTTTTAAGAGTTTGTATCTTTTGATCTTTATCATTTCAATGTCAAAACCATATTTATAGTTAAAAAAACAAACAAAAAAATTATAGAAAAGAAGTTCTTGAAGATTATTACTTGTCTTGTTTGACTGGCAAATAATTTTAAGCTGTTCCGACTTCTGCTTCAGTTCTTGTGGTTCAAGCTGTTTGGACTTCTGCTTCAGTTCTTGTGGTTCTTGTGTTAAGCTGTTCAGACTTCTGCTTCAGTTCTTGTGGTCTTGTGTTAAGCTGTTCGGACTTATGCTTCAGTTCTTGTGGTTCTTGTGTTAAGCTGTTCGGACTTCTGCTTCAGTTCTTGTGGTTCTTGTGTTAAGCTGTTCAGACTTCTGCTTCAGTTCTTGTGGTTCTTGTGGACAATCAGACTAATGGTAATGTGGAGCCTGAAGAATAGTTTGATGCATATCTCCCAAACACATTGTCAGGTCCACAAAGCAATCATTTCTCATGTCAATTGAAGCCTGGCCAAATTTTATGTATCTAATTACGTTACTTGTCAAGGCAAGATAAAAGATGGTAATTTAACATGAGTGTGACAATTTGATGGCATCTGCTCTGAATACTAGTAATTGACAGCCATTCTGGTCAATGAAATTGTTCCTCAGCAAGGCTGGAAATCCATTAGAGAGCCCTTTTATAAGATACCGGTATATAAAGCCTTCATTTGCAAATTCTCAAGCAGTTTTCATAATTCTGTCATGGAGAATAAAGGTTAGCTAATATACTTAGCTTGCAATAAGTTTTGAATGTGTGGCATACCCCTGGTGTATGTTAACCCATTTATGCTTACCGTCTAGAAAAAAGGCATTAGCAAACAGCGTAGACCCAGATGAGACGCCGCATGATGTGGCATCTCATCTGGGTCTACGCTGTTTGTTTTAAGGAATTTCTGTAAGAAATATTCTAAATATAAGAATAAATATACTAGACATCCCTAATTTTATAAATAAATTGATCCAATTAAGAAGGATGGGAGAGTCCACTAGGCATAAATGGGTTAAGTTGATCAGCGTTTACATGACGTAATTGCAAGTTGACTCTGACATCCCCTTGAAGGTTACACATTTACATTTAATATTGGAAGCTATTAGGTTATTAGATTGATTGATTGTTGCCTGGCACTATGTGGCAAGGCAAAATGACATTGAAGATGAAGCTGAATATTCCTGCGTTCCTAGCTTGATTTGACTGTCTACACAGCGAGTGTATCACTTTTGTCATATGCTTTTTTTTCAGTTGAGTTTTATTCAAATTATTTAGTCTTTAGTCTGCTTCGTATTTCATTTGAACTTCTATCAATATTGAGATATAGCTGCTGTTCACCCATGTTATTCAAAGGCTACACATTATATTACACTGAACACTTACTTTGCAGGCTTCAAGTAACTACTGTTATTATCAGATCAGGCTCTCGTAATCTCATATATTAGATTATCTATAGCTAGCATATATGAGCCACGTTCTGGGACAACAGGGCTTAATGCATGCACGTTTAAAGTGTCATCCCAGATTAGCCTGCACAGTCCACACAAGCAGATCAGGGAAAACCCTTTATGCTTTCATGGAATTTTTCATTTATAGGAAGTTTCTTCTGAACGTTAATCCAGTCTTGGCAGGAAGTATTTTCCCACATTACCTTGTACCCAGATTGGTATTCTTCTGTCTTCCAGCCCACCGTTTTCTGGTTCTGATCCCATGAGGACGTACAACATCATCTTGAAGGGTATCGATGTCATCGAATTTCCGAAGAAAATTTCACGCAATGCTCATGTGCTCATTAAGAAGCTGTGCCGAGACAACCCAACTGAACGTCTGGGATACGGCAAGAACGGGATAATAGATATTAAGAAAAACAAGTGAGTAATACATGCTTGCATTACAAAATGTCGAAACCAGAATATTGACTGCTAGCTGCTGTACTAATATTCAATATTAATCAACAATATTAAGCTAATAGAATTTGATCTCAGAATTAGTGTAGTATGTTTAAGAAGTTGTTTTATTAGCTCTACTGGCCAAAGGTAAGAAGAGCTTATGGGATGGCGTGGTTTTCGTCCGTCCGTGCGTTAGACTTTTTCTTGTTTACGCGATAAAGTCCACAGTTTTCATCCGATTCTTTTCTTGTCTTTATATTAATGAGGACTTGAACCCTATTGAAAATGGATTACATCAGAGTAAAAAGTCCAGAATTACTCCCCTTGAATTTGAGAAAATTGTGAAATAAGGTTTGTTTACACAATTAAGTCCACAGTTTTCATCCAATCATTTCCCAACTTGCACAGTGTCTTTATCTAAATGATGAATCAAACCCTATTGAAAATGAGCAATATCAGAGTTATAAGTCCAGAATTATCTCCCCTTGAATTTGAGAAAAAAATCAAAATTCAGTTTTTTTATGTGCTAAAACCCATAATTTTCATCCAATTCTTGGCAAACTTGCACAGTCCCTTGACATATTGCTTTCATATTTTGCAAACTAATTTACCAACATGACCCCAATCTATAAACAAGAGCAGACAACTGTATCAAGCATTTTGTAAGAATTATGGCCTTTTTTCCATTTACAATATGCATATTACTTTAGTTACATTGCCATAACTTCTTTATTTATGATCAGATTTTATTAAGTCAAGAATGACTTCCCCTTGAATATGAGAAAATTTTGAAGTCCCACTTGTTTACGCAATTAATTCTACAGTTTTCATGCAATTATTTCTAAATTTGCACAGTATCTTTATATCAATGAGGACTTGAACCCTATTGAATATGAGCAGTATCAGAGAAATAAGTAAACAATAATCTTTCCTTGTTTGCGCGATTAAGTACACAGTTTCCATCTTATTCTTTCCAAACTTGCACAGTGTTTATAGCAGTAGAGCAGGGATCATATTTTCCCGCAACATCAATCGGTCTGGATATAAATGGGGAAAAAGTATCCGAAAATTTATGTCCGAAATTGACAAATTACGTTAAAATATATACCATTGATTTTGCCATTCATGAAGGTGGTATAATAAATGTACCAGTAAAATTCCCTTAGTCATTTTTTTAACGGAACAAACTATAAAGTACACGAATTATTTTGATTCTAATGCGGTTTTTACTAAAGATTTATACAATGTATATTATTTTTCTTGTGTACTGTCTTATGTGAAGTTCCGCCCATAAAAATAACTTTCGGCTGTCCTGTCGATCAGATCCGTGACTTTCATTCATAATAATATTACCGGATTATTACGCTGGTGGAAAATGTATCGGCATGTTTTGTTTAGTTACAGCGCGTGCTTTCAGTGTATAAGGTGCACAATTTTCGACCACCCTCGTTAATTTCGGACGCGTCTTTAATCCGCTGTTCACAAATTTTTTATTCTTTGTCTGACGTGCAATAAACCGGTCCTGACTGGTTTAGAGACTGCAGCGAATGGTTTATCACACCTAATCGAGATAATAATGTCATGAGGGGGGTGTTAGCATGTGCACTGTGTAATTGATTTTCACAGGAATTTTAGCAAACAGAATCAGACCGACTGTTTATGATTTTCAATCGGTCTTTCATGACCGCAATCGGTCTAGGACCGACAAAACCGAAAAAAACATGATCCCTGCAGTAGAGCGATTAAGGCCCTCATGGGCCTCTTGTTAATTCTTATTCCGAAATGAACTAATGATTGATGGCACAAACATGTTTAGGTGTTCTAGAAAAAATGATCTTTTGCCTTTCTTTGTCTTTTCCTTCATATATCTTCATGTGTCTTGTTGGTTTTCAGATGGTTCCAAGGCTTTGACTGGACTGGACTTGCAAACAGAGCTATGGTTCCACCTCTTGTACCAAAGGTAAAGGACTGTCTCCATTTTGTTTGTCATACACAGTTATATTTCAATAGCTCTTCTTTCTGCCCTATAAGACATAATCACCTTTCAGAGTTGACAAAGCACTTATTACTTTGTATGGATTTCAGAACCTGAACTGTTAAAATGCTCTCATTCTATCAGATTTTTATTATGAATTGCAACATATTTGGTATGCTTCAAAATGATTAAAATAAACAACTCCAAAATCAGGAATACCGTTTTTCCATGTATTGTTAGATCAGCTTCGTACAGAATCCCTGGAGTTAATGAAGGCATTGGTAGTTTGGCTATAAATTGGAAAAATGGTGTGAGTAAAGCACCTTGAGAATCAGGTTAGCAAAAAATAAGGCGTTTTTCTTTGTCACAATTTCCTTAGAAAATAGGTTAATTAGATAAAAGTTTGACAGATTACGAGTGGAGTGTTTTTGTCACCATTTTCACTATCATTTTCCGTTTCTTGCTCTCTCGTTACTTAAAATTTGACATTAATCTGTGTTATTTATTGTTGTTTGCAATGCCTAACTTATTTTATTTCTGTTTGTTTTTTTAGCTTTCTGTAAATATATGCTTTCATTTTCCCTTGTGGTGATTTAATGTGTTGCATTTTATTCTTGCCAATAACTTCCTAATTATTTATTTGTAAGTGTTCAAATTATATAAGGAATACAAAGCAAACCTATAAAGCATTTTGCAACTATTTGTTGGTGGCTTTGTTTTCTTTTTGAAATGTTATCAATTATTTGGTCAATAAGACAGCTAAGACTAATGCATTTCATGAAACAGGATATGCACAAATGTATTTAATGCCTGTATGTTGGCAAGAATAACTTGAGATGTTCTTGTTTATCTAGGGTAGCTAACTAATGTATATATATATAATGGTATATTGATGTAGCTTAGAATGTTTCCCAGTTTTACATTAGTGTATTAAACTTTAAACAGCTGCTCAACAATTAGAATTAAGACTTTTTATGTAACTAAATAAAAGATGGTAAAAGAATTTCCATAAGATGACTAACCAATAAGAAATTTTAATTTCGAAAAACGGAACAAAATGTTGGTACATTTGTTTGCAATAAATAATGCATTATTAATTGCTTCAAGAGCCTTATTGAAAAATGAATGCAACAATCATGATAACTCACACTAGTCTGGTTATTATTGCTCAGTTTATTTCATGATTGAAGCAACATGCTACAAACCAGTTCCAGGCAAGTTTCTTGACAATATTTACATCCAGGAAACTCCCAGTATAGACAATATTCATATGTTAATTCATTCCCTTGAGTCAGTGGTTGAAATTTGAACAAATATAAAGAGACATATGCATGCAGCAAATGGATAAATCTTGTATTAAATCAATACATCAACAGACTTTAAAGGTACGGTTTGCTTCAAAATAGGAACAAACATTACATGACTGGAAAAAGGTGAGGATTGTATTTGTGTGGCCTTCCTTACCTTCATGTTTGGAAACATTACTTGAATGCATTTCTGTAATTCAATTTCCTAGTATAATTGATGTAAACTTTAACACGGATAATCAAATGAACTAATACATGTAACATGGCCATCCTTTAAACATAGCTTGTTTGGAATATTCTGACCGACTCACTAACATTTTTCCCTGACCCTAACAATTTGTTAGAGGTTCGGATTTTTTTATTTATTTTAAGCCATCTTCATGAGAAACTATGAGCCAATGGGAGGGAGGAGGGGAGATAGGATACTTTAGTCCTCCCTATGCTTTACTTTTAGCGGCAAATGTCAAATTAAGTTTGAACTTTAGATGTTCGAATTTAGGAAAAAAGATAAATTTATGGATGACGTTTAAAAAAATTCAAATCAAACACACAAAACATAGCCATCTAATTAGTTTGCAATGGGCATCAGCTTCGTTTAAAATTCACTTTTAAGGGACACTTTGTTCGAATTTGTGTTGAGTGTTTAAAAAAATATAGAACATATAAACGTATGGTTGAATGTGTCAATTTACTGTTCTTTGATACACATATTATATAGGTATTGCATGTTTTTTTAAAGTACAAAAACAAGATAGTTATGTCTGCACTAAGCATGAATAAAGCTTTCTTTCAACACAAAGTTTGCAAATTACCAGAAGCAAAATGGGTAGTGCCGATGTACTTGTTCAATTGTTTAACCCATTCCTTCTGCATCCACCCCATACTGATAAGACACAGGAGTTTGAAATTCTATCAATATAGCTAATCTAATGGCTAAATATTTTTTTTTATACCCCTATATAGTATAAAGACTATAGTATAAGACTACTAGTCTTTATACTATATAGGGGTATACATTTTTTTTATTAAGCCATTAGATTAGCTATATTGATAGAATTTCAAACTCCTGTGGATAAGATATCCCCAATATTTTAAACCTATGGCGTACCATTTGGGTCAAAAGCCAACAAGAACTACTATGTAAAAAGAAAAATGTACTTCGACGTACAATATGTACGTCGAAGTACATTTTTTCGTACTTCGACATACAAAATTGTACTTCGTCGTACAGTTTTTACTGACCCATATGAGTGTTAGCCAATCAGAAGACGCCTGACATCTCTTGCTTTTAGAGGTATTTGACATTGAACATTATTATTATTATTATTTATACCAAATTATGCAACTATTGACCGCTAACTCATATATATTGAGCGTATTTATTGAACATTATTATTATTATTATTATTTATAACAAATTATGCGACTATCGACCGCTAACTCATAGATATTGGGCCTATTTTTTTGCCTGGTGTGGCGGAATTAACCTCTGACTTATGCAAATAATGGTTATCACAAAATACGACCAAACCAGGGAGGTTATTGTACAATTTTAAACCCATAATCATTTGGTAACTGTTTGGTTACCGTTGGAAATTTCCTACACAGTAATGTGCTTGACCGTGATACTCCGCCCTTCATGGTCAATAAATACTCACAATATGCTTGATAATTTTAATTTTGAAAAAGGTAACCTTGAATCTTCTTCAAGTTGGTATATAATCTATTTCCATGCATTAAATACTTCTTTGTAAAATGTTTTTTTTTCAATTTTGATATTTTTATTCATTTTGTCCTTAATTTAAAAAAAAGAGATTTTAAACATTAATTATGAATAAATCTGAAGGAAAAGCGGCTCAAGAGACGTGTTTTGATTGGCTGTTAAAAAAATTTGTACGTCGAAGTACAAACATGTACGTCGAAGTACAAATTGTTCTTCGACGTACAAATATTTACTTCAAAGTGTATTTCATATTTGTACGTCGAAGTGACGTACATATTGTACGTCGAAGTACATTTCTCTTGTTACCTAGTAGGTCTTGTTGACTTTCGACCCAAATGGTACGCCATAGAAACCTGATCGACAACTGATAAGCCACTTCAGACACTTGAGGGTACTCTGTTAGGATAAAGATTTTAAAGTACAACATTTATCATGGACTTAATGTTTATATATGCATACATTTTTAGAAAGAAGACAAAATTCTGAATACAGTAATATATAATTATTTTTTTATTTAATTGTGTTCAGAATTAAATAAAATATAAGGCTGTAAACCCGGTCAGATAAAACAAAAAATATTATAAAAAATGGAGGCAACATTTTCAACTAAATAAATCAATATGGTCTAAAGTTTCAAGTGGGAAGGCATATTTACAGATTTATTGTTCATTATTCTTGTAACCTACAACAAAGTATATAAGAAAGGTAATGAATTGCCCTAAAAGCTAATGCATGACAATAATAATTTATATATAAATAAATGAAATTAACATTCAGGACAAGAAATAATGATAATGCATTAAATTGTACATATTATGAAGAAAATAATATGAATTAAATGCAAATAGTTTAACAGTTAAGGATGGCCTTGTGCATGCAATGTCTGGTATAACACTTGTACTGTGCTCTTAGAATGTGATTTACTTATTACATGTACTAGTAATATATGATGTGATTGATTGTTTTCTAAAACAGACACCATAGGATGTGATTGGTTGATCCTTTTATGTAACTGAAAGAATGGGTTTGATTTATACAATATTCTTTCTATAATATTATTAATTACTAAAATGGTCAATTGTTGTCTCATTATGTGATTGATTTCTTAGATGGATCACCTAAATTGTGATTCATTTCCAGAGCTCTTTATAAAATGTGGTTCAATTAACAATGTACCATTTAGAATGAAATTGACATCTAATGATTTCAAAATCTGAACCATGATCAGTAATTGGTAATGAACCTCTGGTAATGTGTTTTATTACTCAAACACAACTTAATCCTTGTAGAATGTGACAGCTACTTGAATGTAACTGTTGGGTGTTATTTTATAGTGGTCTTAATTGTTGAAAATCAGTTAATTTTAAACAAATTTAACCCTGCAAGATATAATGTTAAACTTTTTTACCTAATAAGACGTTCACAGATGATGATGTCTCGTTTTTGCACTAAAAGGCAAAGGTATATTACCCTGTCTCAAAACATTCCTACAATTTTCATAACCAAATAATTGTTTCAACTTATATATATTGTATACCAATTAGTTTTAATTTTTAAATTAAATTAAATGTTCAATGTGTGTAATTCATGCAGTTTCACATTTTAAAATATATTAATTGGTATACCATTACATGTATTAAATATAACCCACAGACATTAACCATCAAGCAATATTTTATCTGTAGCAAAGAATAAAAAAGTTTAAAAAGTGGGAAGTTAAAATCTTCAACATCTTATTGTCGAATTTGAACAAAATGAATATTTCCATGCATAGATATTATCCGACAATCTATGGCTATGATAAAATAAAGAGCAAAATGCACTGTGCTCTCTTTTCACATTATAGAGACAGCAGTCGAGCAAGTGCAGTAGCAAACAAGTAAAGTAACTCTTGCAAGGTTTATATGATTGCTTTCAAAGTTTACATGATCATTTGCAAGGTTTACAAGATTGCTTTCAAAGTATACATGATTGATTGCAAGGTTTACATGATTGCTTTCAATGTTAACATGATCATTTGCAAGGTTTACACGATTGCTTTCAAAGTTAACATGATCGATTGCAAGCTTTACATGATTGCTTTCAAAGTTTCCATGATCAACTGCAAGGTTTACATAATTATTGCTTTCAAGAATTACAGGATTGCTTTCAGGGTTAACATGATTGCTTACAAGAATTTCATGATTGCTTGCAAGGTTTACATGATTGCTTGCAATGTTTACATGATTGCTTGCAAGGTTTACATGATGGCTTTCAAAGTTTACATGATTGATTGCAAGGTTTACATGATTGCTTTCAAAGTTTACATGATTGCTTGCAAGGTTTACATGATTGCTTGTGGTTTACAAGATGGCTTGCAAGGTTTACATGATGACTTGCAAGGTTTACATGATTGATTGCAAGGTTTACATGATGACTTGCAAGGTTTACATGATTGATTGCAAGGTTTACTCAATTGCTTTGTCTGGGTATCAAGAAATAGGTGAACGTAATATAAAATATACATGTAACTCCTTAAACTCAATCATTTTAACACTTCTTAACGTGTATCTTCTTGACTTTGGTTATGAAATAAAGTTGCAATACTTTATTATGTATTATATAAATTCAGCTATACAATATTTTTGTTTTATAGCCATCATCTTCAATAAACAAATATTGTAATCTGTGTATGCCATATTAAAATTATGAAAATTAATTTATTGAAAAGCATTGTAGCTATCTTTCTCTATTTATTGATGATTGATTGATTGTACGGATGAATTTAGAAGTATTTTGCGAGTACATTCTTGTATGTATAATTTTTTTGTTCAGAACATACAAATTATACGTACAAGTATTGCTCTTATGTAATCTAAATAATGCTGCTGCACTTGCATCCATTGCTCTTCTTATAAATGTGTACTTCACTATGAACACCAATGACCCTGACCTGTGCCCTTTATAATTTAAAGTGCGACCTCTCGCCATTTTACTAATAGATTCAAAGGTGTTCTACAAATTACATTAATAAATGTCTTAATTTGGAATTTAATAGTAAAGAACATAGAAATTGTCTGCAAGCATTTCAAACTGTTCAAGTGTTTGCAAACTGAAGTATTGGCACATATTCTTGAGAATAAAGAATGGTATCGCTAATAAATGTGCCTGGTTGGAAAACAGGGCTTCATGCATGTCCGATAAGTTTCTTCCCAGATTTACCTGTGATTCCTTAATTCTTAACTGGATTGCTGCTTAGAAGAGACGTCCCATAAACTGGAAATCCCATTAAAGTGGAAAGAGTAACAAACTGCACAAGTTAATTTGGATTGACCATTTAACACACATGCATTAAGCCCAGTTTACCCCCAAAAAGTGGTTCAAATACATCCATTTATAAATATTTTAAGTAATAAAAAAGCATAAGTCATTCTGTCATTCCAAGACACTATCATTATTTAATATTCTTCATGATGTGTCAATATTTAGTTTCAAAAGATGTGATTTGTGTTAATATATGTTTTGATATGTAAATGTAATCAGACATTTTCCAATTTTCCCACCCAAGGTATCCACATTTAATCACTAGATGCCAAACCTTAAGCAGTAGTTTTAGATTACTGGTTGCATGTTGCAAATTAAAAATGTGCATAGACTCAAGCTGTTAATTTTGCTTGCAATTCTTGGTATTTGAGCATGAACTAATTTTCTTATAACATAAAACATATATAGTTTAAGATTATTATTACATGTATATGTTTTTGGTTATTATTACATGTATATATTGAAAGGGTTTTCATCCATTAATAACAGTTTTGAACTAGATTACTCAGTGAGCTGTTTTTGTTCTTAAAGATGCTGTAATTTTCACAATGACTGTCATGCAGTTTATTTTCATGTTAATTATACCCCAAACAAATTAATTTGGGGGTTATACTGGAATCACCTGGTCTAAGGGTTAGTCTGTCATGCGGCTAATGTATAATTTGTATTGCGAAGTAGTCTCTCAGATTTCTGACTATCAACATGAAACTTTATAGGTTTGGGGTTGTGCGGAAAGCACAGGCTAATCTGGGACAACACTTTATGCACATGCTTTCAGACTGGTGTTCCCATAGACTGGCTCATTTATATCTCTGTTTGCAGGTTAAAGGCCCAGCGGACTACAGTAACTTTGACCACTATCCAAAGTCTTTGGAAGTGCCACCTGACGAGCTTTCTGGCTGGGATGCGGACTTCTGAAAATCTTGACAGTGTGCTGCAGTCTGTGATATGGTGTTAGTGGTAGGCAACATTTAACACTCCAGGGAAATCATTTATATGAATAAGGTTGACCCTTATGTGCATGGATGCAAATAAAATAAGAACAAAAATGTTTGTGCATATAATGCAGTTGTGGCTTGAATGATTGTGAACATCATCAACTTGTATTTTCATAGAGTATTTGAGTAATCTCTTGAAACATAAGTTGGTAACTATTTCATAATTGTGCCATGCTCTTTGAAAACGGGGATAACTGCAATTGCATGCGCACATGCACATAATTAGGGGCGACACTTTCCGCCTTAACTGGATTTTCTTTGAGAAGAGACTTCCTTGAAATAAAAAAAACAGTTCAAAGTTTTGTCCCTGTTTAGCCTGTGGGAACTACACAGGCTTATCTGGCATGACACTTTACACAAATTTATTGAAGACCATTTTCCTAGAGTGATTCTCAATTATATCATAATATGTCTACCTAAATTATATAAGACTTGTTTTCATAGATCAACAAATAAGCAGCATAAAGCAGCCATTTCCTAAATTGGCATGTATTGGTTATTGTAGAGGGTTCACCTTAGTTTTGCATTCATAGATCAACAAATAAGCAGCATTAAGCAGCCATTTCCTAAATTGGCATGTATTGGTTATTGTAGAGGGTTCACCTTAGTTTTGCATTCATTGATCAACAAATAAGCAGCATTAAGCAGCCATTTCCTAAATTGGTGTGTATTGGTTATTGTAGAGGGTTCACCTTAGTTTTGTTCAAATACTTATCTTTGGATATCATATACTTCCTGTACAATACCTACAATACATTTCAGGTGAAGCCTGTTGGCTCATGTTGCCTGAAACTGGACATCAGTGCTGCTAAGGAAGAATTGGGTTACTTAGCAAAAGCCATGAATAGAAACAACACATTGGCTGAAGTTTATTTTTATGTGAAAAGACAGAACATTCCAGATTTAATTCAAGACATACTAGTTTTTTAATTAAATCACAAATGATCAGGAAAACAGTGAAAAATGCTGCCTTGGCAAAGACATTATTCAAATTTAGTGGTGTATTTGTTTTATGTGTTTTATATGTACCGGCAGTTAGTCAACAACATCACATGTTTTGGTAACAAGGCAATCAAGTCACATGCACTGGTAACTAGAGATCCAAAGCATATGCACTCGTAACTAGACAACCAAATCTTATGATCTGGTAACTTGGCAACCAAATCACATGTACCGGTGACAAGGCAACCAATTCACATGTGCTGGTATCAAAGCAATCAAATCACATGTACTGGTAACTAGGCAACCAATTCACAAGTTTGCTTAGCCAGGAATAGGGAACAGGTAACCTGGACTGTTTAACTTGGAGACTTTGAGGCAGCCTTAGCTGGGAATGTATTCTTCATGGTTGCATCTCCACCAACTGCCTTGAGAATTTTATTTCACTTAATAACGCAATTCATTACAACTATTCTGAAGGACAGTTGTATTCATGAGTAAATATTAAGAAATATAGATACGTGTTTGTTTGATACTGTTTATAATTAACATACATATATAAGTTCTGATTATATTAAACTTGTTTTTGTGGAAAATCATTATTTTGTGTTAAGATTTACCATTGGCTATCTTTTTGTTAAGTTTGTTAAAATGTGTATGATATATATACATGTTTGCATGGATGATATATTTGTACATGTGCATTCCAGAATACAGCATTGTAATTTGCCGATTCTGTATACTTGTTACAACATTGGAATATTTGCAATACTTTTGTTGTTTAACAAGACTTTTTTCTGTCTTGATTCTTGTTTTTTTTAATTGAAGATTTCAACTTTTTAAAATAATAATTCAGTTTGTTTATTTCATTAATTTATTAAGACACATAGAAAACATAATAAAATGTAAGAAATTAATTTTAATTTGGAATTTAGTTGTTGTTTATGTTAAAGTTGTAATTTTCATCAACGCATCAATTGTCATAGTCCATATGCCAAAATATCATAAAATGAAGCCAAAATACATTGCAAAATAACAAACATGTCAGCTATATGCAAAATGCATGATGTTGAAAAAGACTACCTTTCTTTTTAGTAATCTTTATATGAAGAAATCTAGTGTACTTTGTATGTGCATTTTCTCAAAATAATGGTAATAGTTATTTATTTTTTTGAACTTCTATAAAATCCTGAAGAAGATTGATTTAGAATTTTGCATTGTGTCGCATTTAATGTATACTAACTAATTATTATGTGTACTTGCCCTAGAACTCGTGTATTGATAGGACAGCGTTATTTTCAATAATGAAAGAAGTATCCATTTTATGCTTTCCAGTGGTTTATATAGAAATATCAGTCAAATCAAACTTATAATTCACTGTTTCAAACAGTGAAAATAACAGTGAAAATTATTGATAATTTTCACTGTTTTACAGTGAAATGACTACATTTTTTGACGAAATGATGTCAATATTGCAGCAAATTTCTCTAGTTAAACTATCTTACAATGTAAATAAAGAGAAAATGTGAGAAAAGCATCAAATAAAAAGAAAATTGGTTGGATTCTATGGAATATCAATTTTAATTCACTCGTGATCATAGAAAAAATGTTTTATTATTTAAATATTATTTTCTATGATCACTTGTGAATTAAAATCGATATTCCACCAAATCCAACAAATATCTTTCATGTTATTGCTTGATCTCTGTTTGTAAAACATTAATTAACAATTCAAAGTAATTGAGCCTCGTTCTTCACATTTGTGTAGTGTGGTCCCAGATTAGCCGGGGCCCGTATTCACCAAACAATTCTTAGACTTAAGTCTAAGAATAAAGAATATTCTTTAAATTGATATATTCAATAATTACTTGAATTTTGAGTAAAACTTGTTATTAACCACCTCTATCTGTGGCATTCTTCATGTAGAACAGTTTGTTAATGACACAAGTATCAGTGGAGGCCTCTATATATTCAAACAATGAATGCATTTTTCTTGGTTCCAAGTCTTTACTTTATTCTCAAGTCTAAGAATGGGTTGGTGAATACGGGCCCTGTACAGACCACACAGGATAATCAGGAAGAGTATTCGCGCCCTATACTGAATTCTTATTTAGAAGAGACTTAGTTTAAAAGCAAAATTCCAAATGTGAAGAAAGTGTTGTCCGTGATCAGCCTATGCGGACTGCTCATGCATTATAATAAAGCCCCCTTTCCTTAGAGTAAGGCTCAAGTGAATTTTAACCCTTTACATGCTGGGAAATTTGTTGTCTGCTAAAATGTCGTCTGCTGAATTTCTAAAATGAGCATTTTCTTTGATTTTTTTCAAAGAATACTATCAGAATAGCAAACAGTTTGGATCCGGATGAGACGCCACGTTTTGTGGCGTCTCATCTGGATCCAAACTGTTTGCAAAGGCCTTCAAAATTCGGTTCCAGCACTGAAAGGGTTAAGGCAATGGGCATAAGTATCTGTAGCCAAGGAATAATCCAATATATCTGTAGTTAATTATGATAAACAAGTAGTATTTGTTCTATACATGTGCATACATGGTGGTTAAACTGTTATCCATTTCATTTCTCTGTCTAGCAAAGGTAAGCAGATACTACCTCAGTAGTTGACACTAATACTAGTCAAATATTCATAGCTAGTCTATCCATTATATTTAATTAGAAACATTTCTAATGGATACCTTATTTCTGTTTTTACATGCTTTAAAAATCATGTATGGTAACCTTTGCATTGAACAGAGGTCTTATGTACAGTATTTATGTTGTTGTACTCATTTGTGTTATTTTGTTTGAATGTACAACCATTCCTTGATTTTTGTTGAAAATATAGTAAAAACAAACTCAAGGTTTACAATTATAATCAAGTCATATAAAGCTTTTGATAGCTTCTTTAGAACAAAACATAATTTTTTACAATACATATATGATAACATCATTACACAACATCAAATTATAAAAACATAAAATATGCAATACAAGTACGTAAAGTCATCTAAGCTAGGAAAAACATGCACTTCATATTATTTCATGATTTTTTACAAAAGCAGGAAAACGGAAGAACTAAGGATTTAAATAAAATGTCCATTAGTTTACTAGTTAAATAAAGATCGTTTGTTATTCTACGGACTGAATTCATGGAATCTTGTTCTACAACTGTCTCAACAAATAGATTATATCACCATTAGTTGTTGTGTTTCCAAGTATTGATTGATTGTTTACACAAACTATTCTTTGTTTTCAAATTATGTAGTTCAAGATTGTAATTTAAAATGGTATTGTTATGAATGTTTTACCCATGTTTTGTAAGCAAATGATATAGAATCATTTATTATTTCATATATGTGTATATTCTGTATCCAGTTCTGCTATTTGGATACTTTAATTTGTTAACATTTCGTTATTGGATAGCTTAGTATAATGTTATGATTTAGATCTTAATTGTTACTCTCTTGTTATGTTCTATTTTTATATTATATTGGATGAATATTGCACAGGGGTCATTTTTAAGAAAAACAGAAATATAAGACAGTTTAAAATACAAAAACATGTTCCGTGTTATAAAACAAAACATTATGATGGTGATCTCAAAAACCGCTTTGGACACAAAGATAAAAACAGATGCAACTAGAGCTTTGTCACAGACATGACGTATACCCCCACATGCTGCATTGACACAGAATATTTTGCATGTTGTCGTCACAAAACAAGAGAAGTTAATTTATGGCGATTTTTAAGAATTATTATGCCATTATCATTAATGGCCATTTTGACCTTTGAACTCTTAAATTCTTTCGCATGACACGCTGTCCAATGACTGTGAACAAAATTAATGTACAGAGTCATTTTAAAATCCTTAATGAATGACATAGTTATGGCCCGGACAAGATCATTTATGGCCAAATTTGACCTTTAAACTCAAAGTGTGACCTTGACCTTGGAAATATCGACTTAATTCTTTCACATGACACCGTCCAATGATTGTGAAACAAAAGGGCCTGAAAGGCCCAAAGTCGCTCACCTGAGATAACAAGATATTATTGGGATAAATCTTGTGACCAAGTTTCACGAAGATCGGAAAATAAATGTGGCCTCTAGAGTGTTAACAAGGTTTTACTATAGCCATATAAGGAAAAATGCCCCGCCCCCTGGCAGCCATGTTTTTCAACCAACCTGCATCATTTTTTAACTCTTCCAAGATATTATCGGGATGAATCTTCTGACCAAGTTTCATTAAGATCGGACAGTGAATGTGGCCTCTAGAGTGTTAACAAGATTTTACCATAACCAAATAAGGAAAACAGCCCCGCCCCCGTGGTGGCCATGTTTTTTAACCAACCGGCATCATTTTTGAACTCTTCCAAGATATTATTGGGATGAATTTTCTGACCGAGTTTCATGAAGATCGCACTATAAATGTGGCCTCTAGAGTGTTAACAAGATTTTACTATAGCCTTATATAGCCATATAAGGAAAAATGCCCCGCCCCTTGGCGGCCATGTTTTTCAAGCAAACATTACCATTTTCGAACTCATCCAAGATATCATTAAGACAAAGATTGGACAATAAATGTGGCCTCTAGAGTGTTAACAAGGTTTTACTATAGCCATTTAAGGAAAAATGCCCCGCACCCTGGCGGCCATGTTTTTCAACCAACCTGCATCATTTTCGAACACGTCCAAGATATTATTGGGATGAATCTTCTGACCAAGTTTCATGAAGATTGGACAATAAATGTGGCCTCTAGAGTGTTAACAAGATTTTACTATAGTCATATATAACCATATAAGGAAAAATGCCCCGCCCCTTGGCAGCCATGTTTTTCAAGCAAAGGTTACCATTTCTGAACTCATCCAAGATATCAGTGGGACAAATCTTCTGAGCAAGTTTCATGAAGATCGGAAAATAAATGTTGCCTCTATAGAGTGTTAACAAGGTTTTACTATAGCCATATAAGGAAAAATGCCCCGCCCCCTGGCGGCCATGATTTTCAACCAACCGACATCATTTTCGAACTCGTCCAAGATATTATTGGGATGAATTTTCTGACCAAGTTTTATGTGGATCAAACAATAAATGTGGCCTCTAGAGTGTTAACAAGATTTTGCTATAGCCATATGTAGCCATATAAGAAAAAATGCCATGCCCCTTGGCAGCCATGTTTTTCAAGCAAACGTCACCATTTTCGAACTCGTCCAAGATATCAATGAAAGCAATCATCTGACCAAATTTCATGAAGATTGAACAATAATTGTGGCCTCTAGAGAGTGAACAAGGAAAATGTTGACGTCGCATGACGGACAACGGACAAAAGGCGATCACAAAAGCTCACTATGAGCACGTTGTGCTCAGGTGAGCTTAAAATGAACAGAGTAATTTTGAAGTAACATTACTACTCAAAATGAACGAAAATTTCTTACAATATTTTGTAAAATAAAGCTAAACAATTAAAAATCATTGTTCGTTATGGCAATTGCCGAAATTTCAACACCAGATGTGGTCTGGTAAAATAGATGTTTGTGGATACAAAATGCTCTTTTTTATTATGGTTTTAACATGGTACCATTTTAGTGTTTGTGTGTCGTATGAATAGATATATTCGAAGGAAATTAGCATGGAATTTATTGTGGTCACAAATAAATAAAAACGAGCATTTTGTATCTACAAACGTCTTTGTAATCATACCACATCTAGCGTTGAAATTGTGGCTATTGCTATAAGGAACACTGATTGTTTAGGTGTAAACTTTATTTTACGAAATTTTTGTTGATTTTGAGCGTTATAGAGACTTTAAAATCTCACAATGAAGGACATAGTTATGGCCTGGACAAGATCATTTATGGCCGTTTTTTTATCTTTGAACTCAAAGTGTGACATTGACATTGCAGATATCGACGTTATTATTTTGCATGAAAAACCGTCAGATGATGGTGAACAAATGTGCCAAATGATTTTAAAATCTCAAAATGAACGACATAGTCATGGCCCGGACAAGCTCATTTATGGCCATTTTTGACCTTTGAACTCAAAGTGTGACCTTGACCTTGGAGTATCGACGTAATTCTTTCGCATGACACACCGTCCAATGATGGTGAACAAATGTGCCAAATGATTTTCTCACAATAAATGACAAAGTTATGGCCTGGACAAGCTCATTTATGGGCAACTCCAAGTGTGACCTTGACCTTGGAGATATCGATGTACTTCTTTCGCATGACACACAGTCCAATGATGGTGAACAAATGTAACAATTCATTTTAAAATCTTACGATAAATAACATAGTTATGGTCCGGAAAACTGAGGTTAAAACGCACTTAGTGACCCGTGACCTAGTTTTTGACTCGGCATGTTCCATATTCAAACTTGACATACTGACATCATCTAGATACAACTTCTGACCAAGTTTGGTGAAGATCGGATGAAATTTTAGGGACAGACAGATGGACCGACAAAGTGACTCCTATATAGCCCCCATTACCAATGGTAATGGAGGTATAATAAGAATTACAGTGAAAATTGTGATAATTAGCAGATAAACAGATCTTTTTATGGTGTGAAACTTGCATTATCACAATATTGTATTTTCAGAAAGACTATTTTGAGAAAAAGTCACTGACAGTTCATTATAAGTTTGTTGCCTTCTGCAGAATGCAAACTGTTGTATGTGTGTGAAAATGGTTTCACACATGTCACAGGATTGTTTGCAGAAGTTGCTACAAGTAATTGACTGCATCTTCCCATAATTTGTGGCACATGGTGTAGTCATTCATTCTGTAGAAATCCGATTTTGGTGCGCAACTATCAATGAACTTAAAATAATAAGTCACATTACATGTTTTTTATCAAGTCAAAGAAACTGTCAGAAGGTATTGTGATTAACCAGCAAGTTTTGTATATTAATTGGCACATTTAAGAGTGGGCATGAGAAACAATTACCTACAAACACCTAGGAATATACATGTAGCCTTTCAGCTCACCTGAGCAGTAAGTTTGCATGGTAATCTATTGTGAGAATTTCCTGTCATGGGCTCCTGATGTAGTGCTTTGAGTGGTGTGTATTTCAAACTATTAGATTGTTACCACACTCGAGACCACAATTGTAATCCAAGCAATATCAAGGCTTATTAGTGGACAGAATGTTAATCTTGAAAATATATTTGATTCTATGAAACATCCAAAACTTAAGCCAAAAGGTCTAAGAAACACCTTTATACTATGCTATAAAAATTATATTCAGCACTCAATCTTGATGAAATTGGGTCCGAATTATTAATGTGAAAATATCTAGGCCAAATTCAAATTGTGTCAAATGCTACCAGAAACTAGGGCAACAAGATAAAAGCTAAGTAAAACATTGTTACCATGTACTCTATAAGCCACCATTTATGACTCCGTCTTGATTGAACTTGGTCTGAATGTATTTCTTGACAATATCAATCTATAATTGAATCTTGGTCAACTGAGTACAAAAACAAGGTCACAAGGTAAAGTCTGTCATTTTGTGTCACTTGAACTTTGAGATCACTGCTTCATTGCCATCATCACTCTTTTATTGTATTTTTAAAAAGGTACACCAAATGGCAACCAAGTAAAATAAAGTAAAAGTTATCCTGACATACGTTTATAAAGTCGTTGAAATATCAGTGAAACACTAGAGGAACACTAAAGGACACTGGTCACCCTTAATGGTCATCTTAAATATTGGAAATAACCCATATTAGAATCTTTAATCAATGAGATAAATGTTATCAACTACAAAACCTTTAGACTGACCAGTCTACTTCTGTTAATTAACTGACCATTGACAGGTGCAATACAGCTGGCTGACCAGGCTACATGTGTTAGTCAATTGACACAAGAAATACAGATGGTTGATCAATATACTTCTGTTAATTCAACTGACAACAGAAACAAGAAATACAACTGGCTGATCAATACAGTAAACTCTTCCAATACCGGACTCTCTGAATACCGGAACTCTCCCAATTCCGAACGGTCGGGCCAGTCCCGTATTTTCTCCTATTTCTTTGTTAAAAAATGTTGAATAAACCGAACTCTTTCAAAACCGGAAACGGAACGGATATCCCCGTGAATTTGGTCATTTTCAACGTAAAATACATTGAGTACACCGGACGGTCCAAATTCTCAAGATGCCCGAGGCGTGAAAATTACAATACCTAGTCAGCACAGCGCGTGCGGTGTCACACATGTTGCTCTCGCAATCATCGATAATCGGATTAAACATACCATAAAGGTGTCAAGTCGTTGCCGCGCTAAAGAAGTCCAATTAAATAATGTAAAACAAACTGTGAATGTCTAAAATAGACGTGCGGTAACACCAAAAAGTGATTGACTCGACTGTTTTATTTAGCTTATGATAAACAATTTAATTAATGCATGCCATTGCGATGATCACTTTCTTGTGATCTTCTCTGGTAGTTTAAAATATCTTATAGCCTTGTTTTTAACGCTTAAATGGTTGTTTGTTTGTTTTTCAGATAAAACTTCGAGAAATATGACCATTAAATATCCATCCATCTGTCATTAATTCAGAGCTATTTATAGCGAACTCGAACACAACTCACTCGCCTATATGACAAATGTCACGTATGTACATGTAAAAAGCACCACACTCACTTTGGGATTAATCAAAACAAGTCGGTATGGAATGTTTTTTGCTATTAATCGAATTAAAACACATTTTTTGAAGAATGCTTAAAACATAAACCTTACATGAGTACAGTTATTACATGGTACATGTAAATGCATATGGTTTGTTTTATTCTTATATGATTTTGTACACATTTCATACAATGTATATTTCGGCAATATGCATACTCTTGGTAAACCGGAACTCTCTGAAAACCGGACAATCAGGCCGGTCCCCAAACCGTCCGGTTTAAGAGTGTACTGTATACTTAGTCAACTGACAATCTACAGGTGCAAATTAAAACAGATGGCTGATTAGACTACTTCTGTTAGTCAACTCACGATATACAGGGAACTTACTCTCGTGTTCCTGATTCTATATGGCTCATTTATGCACCTTGAATTAACTGTTTACCTCATAGATACATATTTTGATGCATTTGTAGTCCCTTAGCGATTCAATTTAATTAAAAACCTTCTTACTAGATTCAAGATTTAAAGGCTTCATTTCCAACCCTTAGATACTGATAAGCATCAAACAGCATAAAATCTGAACAGGCTGCGAGTTACTCACAGGCTGTTCTGGTTTAATGCTGTTTGCACATAGCAATGTTCACTTGACTCTGAGTGGGTAAGGGTTAATAAACACCATCTAAGTAAAATTAAGACTATTCTGTATGGGACTGAAATAAATTGTTGACTTGTATTTTTTTTTCATGAACAAGCGGCAATTACTTCAACTGAGACCTTATGTTCATACACACACTTTGGAAGTTAGATTAAGATTAGATCGTTAATTAATCACCAATCTAGGTCATTTTTAGCTCATGGTGAGATTTTGTGATCGCCTTTTGTTTGTGTGCGTCATGCGGCGTCAACATTTGCCTTGTTAACACTCAAGAGGCCACATTTATTGTCCAATATTCATGAACTTTGGTCTAAAGATTTGTGCCAATGATATCTTGGATAAGTACGAAAATGATTAAGGTTGTTTGAAAAACATGGCGGGGCATTTTTGCTTATGGCTATTGTAAAACCTTTTTAACACTCTAGAGGCCACATTTATTTTCCGATAATCATGGAACTTGTTTAGAAGATTTTTCCCAATGATATATTGGAGCAGTTTGAAAATGGTTCTGGTTGCTTGAAAAACATGGTCACCAGGGGGGGGGGGGGGGGGGGCGTGGCATTTTTCCTTATATGGCTAAATATTGCTATAGTAAAACCTTTTTAACACTCTACATTCCAAATTAATTGTCCGATCTTCATGAAACTTGCTCTGAAGATTTGTCCCAATGATATCCTGGATGAGTTCAAAAATAGTTCCAGTCGTTTGAAAAACATGTCCGTCAGGGGGGGCAAGGATTTTTTCCTTATATGGCTATAGTAAAAAACTTGTTAACACTCTAAGTCACATTTATAGTCTGATTTCATGACACTTGGTCAAAACTTTTGTTCTATGATATCTTGGATGTGTTCGAAAATGGCTCTAGTCTGTTTAAAAACTTGGCCGCCAAGGGACGGGGCATTTTTCCTAATATGGCTATAGTAAACCATTTTAACACTATAGAGTCCACATTTATTGCCCAATCATCATGAAACTTGGTCTGAAGAGTTGTCCAAATGATATCTTGGACTATTTCCAAAATGGTTTCAGTTGCTTGGAAAGCATGGCCCCAGGGGGCGCAGTATTTTTCTTTAAATGGCTATAGGAAAACTTAACAACACTCTTAAAGTCACATTTATTGTCAAATCATCATGAAACTTGGTCAGAACCATTTGTTTTAAATATATCTTTGATGACTTCGAAAATAGTAATGGTCTGTAGAAAACCAGGGAAGTAACCCTTATATGGCTATTATAAAACCTTGTAAGGAAAGGACTCGAAAAGTTACATTTATAGTTCACTCTATATGACACTTCGTCAGAACATTTGTTCTTATGATAACTTGGGCTGCCCAGACCTGGTCAGTTTACTTTGTATCTCAGGTGAGCAACTTTGGGCTTATCATGCCCTTTTGTTTATTATACTATGAATGTCCATTCACAGGATTAGGTGAAAAAGTAAGCCTATATGATGGATTAAGTCCATTTTGGAGTGGTTGGTCTCATGAAAAATGAGATATAACATTGATAGTCTAAATCTGGCTACCAAACTGGGCCAAGTTTGAATGAAAGTGAAGCAAGTTTAATACTGTATTACGGATGATACGGGACAGAGTCCTTTAATAAAAAGCTTATGGTGTGCTCTGGTTACCCTCAAAACGGTTTTTCCTCTGTCAGATTACAAACCAATGGATGAGTTGATGACAAAGTTTTATTAGACATTTTAAGGTTTTTTATAATACTGGAGTAATAGGACTATTGAACCAAACTTGTTATCTGAAATTATATACATGACAAAACCTTTGAGAGAAAATGCACTTACTATGCAACTTACTTACATGATAACAGCTTATCAACAGATACATATGCAGAGCTACAGAATTATCAAACTGCACTCATTATATGCAGATTGTCAAACAATACTGTCTGATATCAAGAACAATCGCCCCCTGACAACATCACTATGATGGATAGGACAGAAGTTTTAAGCATGATTTACAATCATGCTTTGATCATAAGTACAAACTGATGTATAATGCAAATTCGTACAAACATAAGTAGAATGAAAGAATGAACTAAAACATTGAAAAATATTTTGATCTTACTATATGCATATTGATGTACACCATGCAACTTATTAAGTAACTAACACAAACAAATTGTATTTTGTATGTCTTTAGAATAATAGCAAACAAATACACGCAAATGTGTAAAAAAACACAACATCTCTGATATAGATCTAAAGTATTGCACATACTTGCGAAACAGTTCTTTTAAATCACTTGTTATACAATAAGAAATTTAACCAAAGGGTACTAGCACATGTAAGTTAATACAAGATATAAAGTCTCGAACACTTATAGCTACAAAACAAGTTCATGAAGTTTTTGTGAATACACTTATAGCAACTATCATTAAAGATATTTAATTACATTGGCACATTTATTTCAAGATTAAAAAAAGTTAATAATAAAAAAAAAATTGTAAATAAGAATGTGTAATTTGTAACTCTTAAGTCAATTATTATAAAATTTATTATTTTAATTAATTCATATGCCCAATGAGATACTCACAAAGATTGCAACTAAGCAACACTGACACAAGAATGAAAAGTATGCATGGGTTCCAATCCCTTGATACACTGTATAATCCTAAAAAATATAATTAAGTGTAGGGTAATTGTATTTAAGAATCCTAATTCTCCTTATATCCACCTATGACGCTCCATTTTGAAATCTCCTGTCTGAGAAATAGCCCTGAAGTACGGTAGTATCATACAAAATCAACAATGGCAATAACTCTTATTTAAGAAAGTGAATGATTATGGTCCTGGTTCTTAAGCATGGCACTTCTCCTCATTGATATCATGAAGTTTCATGTTGAAGCATTGTATGTATATGAGATATAGCCCTGAAAATTTAGATGATACACATCAAGAAAGGGCAATAACTCTTATTTAAAAAAAAAGTGTAGGGTTATGGTTCTTAGCATAGCGCTTCTCCTCATTGATATCCATGCACCCATGAATTTGCATGTTGATATCTTATTTACCGGTAGTTTCTGAGATAATGGCTGAACAGTTTTGTGACCGACAGCAGACGGAACACACCAATTCTATCTCCCTCCGCCTTTGGGGAAGATAATAATAAAATCTGCTTTATGGAATACCAGTATATAGGTTGCAGATTTCTTAATGGTCTGAAACTGTATAAACAAACAAAGATAGTCCTTTTAAATAAGCTGTGCATATTTAGTGACAACATTGACTTGTTCCTCTTAAATACTCCGTTTTGGAATTACATGGTATATACCCTGAAAAAAGCCATGGCAACTTATACTAGAACACTTATAGCATTGCTATCATAATATGGCAACATACATGTATAATAAACAAAAAGAGTAAAATAAACTCATAAATAAATGAAGCACCTGATACACATTGCTAGCTTGAAATGGTACACTTCTCAAATAGTAAGACTAGATTGCTAAAATTATTGTAAATAAAAATATCTACAGAAATTAAAAGTAAATAAATACAAAAATAAAATTACACAATATGAATACAAATACAGATTGCTATAAGAGACATAACTAATAAAAGTCTAAATGAATTACATATTGGACAGCATTAAAATAATGAAACACATAGTGGTAAGCATTAATTTTTTACATAACACAAATACTATGAGGAAAATTAAAATGGACACAATACATTGGCACCGATTAGCTAAAACAACAGACATCACTAAAATGTATTCCAATTCTATATCCTTAAGAAGACACAAAAGTATATATTCGTATTTATTTTCAGAAGAAACAATCAATGGCAGATATAAATGAAATATGTATTTTTATTATTTTTATATATTTTCTAATATTTAACATGAACAGGGACCCAATAATTGTTAGGCCCACTGCCTAGATGTGAGAACCTTGGTGGGGTCGCCCAAAATACTATATTCCATACCAATTGCTAATGAGACGGTGTCATTTTGAGAAACATTTCATCAAAAGATTCCTATAAATACCCTAAATATATACCCTTTTGTTTTATTGTAAGGTTCATGTACCCTGACACAAATGAGCCACTCCTGGAAAAACTGAATATGCGCAAAGTGTCTTCCCAAACAAGCCTGTGCAGTCCGCACAGCATAACTTGGGACGACACTTTCCACCCACACTGGATATCCATGTTGAAGAGACTTCCTTTAAACAAAAAATACCATATTAAAGCGGGAAAGTGTCGTCCTTGATTAGCCTGTGCAGACTGCACAAGCTAATCGCCTGTGCGGACTGTACTGGCTATTTGTGATGACATTTTATGAACATATTTTAAAACAAAGTGCTCCCAGAATGTAACTGTAATACATGCAGAGGTCAGTTTGGCAAGAAAGGATAAATAATGTACAAAATGAACATATATATAAACATATGCTGGCAAGGTAAAACGGAGTAAAAGTAATACAAATATGTTTTAAAAACACTTCATATATCTTCAAATATTCAAAATTCTGCATGGCACTATCACAGTAAACTTGGTGCTTGCAGCAATATTCTAATAACTTGAAAAATAAACAAGAACAATTAAAATCAGTAAATCAGAAAAGCATAGTGTGGTCCATCTGGCAACCTTGTAAACAAATATTAACATAACACAAAGAACATACATTGATTTGTAGCTAATGATGGCATTAAAACGAACAGCATAAAACAAGAGCACAGCATAACGGGTGCCACGCTCCGCTGCGGGTGCAGTTTTGAATAGTTAAAAGCTTGTCAGAATTTTTAATTTTTTTTAGAGGTCAAAATGACCTGACCTTTGACCTAGTGACCCAAAAATGGGTGTGGCATGTAGAACTCATCAATGTGCTACATAAGAAGTTTCAAAGTTGTAGGTTGCAGCACTTTGATTTTAGAGCCAATGTTCAAAACCTTGACAAAATGTTAAGGTTTTCGCACGACAGGACGGCGAATACGACGACGGACACGACACGACGAGCTGGCTATGACAATACCGGGTTTTCTCCGAAAAACAGCTGATTTAATAACTGTAAAGGCTGAAATAAAACAAACTATTTATAAAAAGCGGGGCCATATTTCAATTTCCTTTGAAATAAATTTCTTTAGTCAACATAGATGGAAACAAGGGG